>NW_007579235.1:72921-92814 GCF_000690725.1 Stegastes partitus
GTGTGTGTGTGTGTGACAGCATGTTTCTGTCCAGCTGTCTCTCTGTAATGATGGATCACTTTGCGTCTCGGTGTCTCACATCTGTTCAGTGGCATCTTTGTTCCAGTGTTTTACATACAATCTGCAGGAAATGCTTATTTCTGTTGACTTTCTTAAAACAATACCTGTCACCCCCTCATCACTCCTCTCCTCACTGTCTGCTTCCTTCTTCTTCTTCTTCTGACCTGCGTGTCCTCTCACACCTCTACCCTCTCACCATGTTACCGTTCTGCTCCGCCACTCTTTAACCGTCACCATACACATCCACCCTCCAACACGTTCTCTCTTCTCTCTCTCGCCCTTCCTCGTCCTCCTCGTGTCGTCGCTTCACGTCTCTCTCCTCTCTTGCATTGTTCGGGCCTGTGCCTCGCCTCTACGTTTGGCGGCTTTAGAGAGTCGCGAGAACTCCTTCAGCCGCTCGCGCAGCTCCAGCGTGTCCAGCATCGACCGGGACACCAAGGAGGCCGTCACCACGCTGCAGTTCGGGGAGTCCTACGGGCGCAAGAGCGACGCCCTGCCCACCCCGTGTCTGTGGGTGGGCACTAGCTTAGGCGTGGTCCTGCTCATCCCCATGTCCATTCCCACCGACCAGGAGGAGAGGATGGAGGAACCCGTCACCATCGGGCCCAGCGGTGAGTACCAGGGTAACCAGAGCTGCTCTCTAATCTCAGCAATATTTCTGGTGAGATCACAGACACACGTTCCCACAACGCAAAAACTACAACATTGTCATCGCTAAGAAGTTTTTCTACATCCTGAATCAGATTCATTCTCTTATAAAAAGGCATAAAAGAGCTCTGAGCTTTGACAAAATCAGTATGAAGATGTAGTAAATTTAAAATGTTGAGAATGAATGCATTTAAAATAATGAAATAAATATGACATCAGTTTTGTGCTTATTTTAATCTTAGTGGTATTTACAGACTATTTACTCACTGGTACTAATCACAAGCTACAAACTATGGAAGAAAAATTAGAAAAGTTTGTTGTTCGAACAAGATGTAATCTGATGTTTTTATGTTACACGATGTTCTCACGTGACATCGTTAAAACTCTTTTCTAGTTACAACAATAGATAGTCGACACGAAGCCCTTCATGTCATAACGTGATTACTGACATTAATGTGAAACTCGTATGTGGACGAGGTGTGCGGAGACGAGATAAATTGAGGAATTTGTCTTACATGATTCGATTCCGTTCCGCTTCATGCTTTGGCCGAGTCACGGTGACACGTTACTGAGACGGATGGAGGACGTTGTTTTAAGTGTGCGTCCACAAAGAGGGGTTTTAAAATGCACGGGGGTGAGGAGGTGGAGCCCTGAAGGCTGCTCACATCCATCATATCATCCATCAGTAACAGCAGAATCCCACCACGACTCAAACCGAGCATGAAGCAGGACTTAATCAGATCATGTAAACGGTGCATATGCCTTAATTTACACATTTCCTGCACGCCTCATTCAAACAGGACTTTCAGATGTTTCGTTTTATAGTTACGTTTATATATCATAATGTTTAAAAAAAAGCATTTAAAAACCTTGTTATAAACTTTTCCCTTTTTGTCTTATTTTGTTCACATGCAGCAGCAGTACGCTTCCATGATGAACCTAATTAACTGAACTGCGGCGTCATTTCGTCCCTTTTATTAAGCGTTTCTGGTTAATGTGTGGATCTGACACTGTGATAATAGTTTCCACGCTCCACGTGACACACACAAAGCCTCGTGTGAATTTTTAATGTTTGAATTTGCTTGATGAAAATGTAATGAATGGACGACACAGTTTCCCGTCGTTTAGCAGTTTGTCTTTAAACGTCCACAGCAGGGCTCCATGGGAATAAACTGGGCCCGACTCAAAGTAGTCATCAGTTTGATCAGGACAACAAGGCCACTCTTTAACTGCTTAATATGTTAAAATAGGATTTTTTTTTAATATTACTATCATGTGAACAAGTCATTCCTCAATATAAATCTATAAGTACGTACTGAATCCTCTCACACCAGAAACCTGGATCTGTGTAAAACCGTCTTTCATCCCGTTTCCACTTGAAACGTCTGTAATGGACACAAGAGGTCGACTCAGACGTCAGACAAAAAGCCGTGCTGCTGCAGAGCTTTTAGAACGAGAGCAGGTCGATTCCTGAGGAATAAAGTGCATCGTGTTAAGCTGCCAAAGCAGCATTTTGTCTTACTCATGCTTAAAAAGCTTCTGGGACCTAATTTGTTTCAATTAGGTGAAATTTCTTGTCATTGGAAGCTTTGATGAGCCTTCGCTATGCGTGACCCTAAAATGCTTCCTTCTGTCCTCCAGAGTCAGATTTTACATCCCCGGTTGTTTTCTGCCGTCTGAGTAAATAAAACAAAGACGTCCGTTACTACCACAGAAACCCTGCATGTGGACAAACAGGTTTCCTACTCGCAGTAAAAAAAAAACCAAAAAGTCCAGTTCATCTGATGCAGCAGTTGTTCTCCTGAGACTGAATGTCCAAGAAGGAAGCTGGTCGCTGTCATAGATTCAGCTTCATTATAGAAAACAAATGCAAGTGTTGGACCCTGGACAGCTCAACAGGTTGGGTGGGCGACCCATGAACAGGGCTGTGGTCCCCGATGCAGAGGTTGTGGGTTCAAGTCCGGCCCATGACCATTTACTGCAGGTCCTACCCCGACTCTTCTCCCCATGTTTCCTGTCTCTCTCTACTGTCATCTATCTAAAAAAGAAAAAAGAAATGCAGGTGTTGTTAAAATCTCCCCGTGTGCTCTTTAAGTCCTGCTGTGGATTTCCAACGGATGGTGGATCATTTTATACACAGCAAATGTTGTTTTTAAATCAAACACACCAGCGGACTCTGGTGTGTGTTAGTAATGGATAACTTAGCTGCCAACAGCAGATAGCAACTTATACGAGGCTCCAAAATCTGAATACATGAACCTCTGTGATTGTTTAACCGTCTGAACCCCAAACCTGCTGTCGGCTTTAAAAGGCATTTTGCTAAATGAGCAAAAACACACCGCTGACCAGGGCTGGAAACTGTAAAAGCAGAAAGAACAGTCGGACTTTCAGCTGCTCATCAGTGACGTGTCATTCTTCTAGAGAACCTAATATGATCAAAACTTTTCACCAAAATCATTTAATTATACTAAAAATATAAACTCTCAAAAATAAAGTAACTAGATTCTATAAAATTCTAACATTTCTGAGCTCCTCTGTGCAACTAAGAATCCCATAATGTGACCAACAAATTAGAGATATAAATAATAAAATGTCCAGAGTACGTAGAGTCGCCATTTTTCTCTGTTTTGGTAAAACAAAAAAGCTCATGTTGATTCCCAGTTTTTAATTGATTTATTTTTTTCTGATTCATGGCAGCTGTGAACTACTTTGTTCAGTTCTCTCTACTTCTAGTCACGCTTGTGCTGTTGCCATAGCGACGCACGGTTTTTTATGACAGTAAAAACAAAAGGAGTTCAAGGTAAAAAGTGACGGGAATGAAAAACGGCCCAAAAACTGGCATCATCCATTTATACTGACATTCTGAGTGTCATTTCACAGAGATGTGGATGGAGGTCAGTGTACAGCTGTTCTGCTTCCAGCACCTTCTGGGCTTGTGCTGCTGATGCTCTGGAGGTTTTAGTCTTTCCTCTCGACTCTCCCCGAACCCTCCCAGGAGCTGTCCTGATGCTGAAGGGCTCCGTGCTGCGCTTCGCCTTCTTGGACTGCATGGGAGCTCTCATTCAGAGTCCCTACGAGGTTTGGCGGGACCTCAACGCCCCCGAGGACCCCGACCGGCCGCGAAGGCGTAAGCTGGTCCACTTCTCGCCATCGTCCTCCCAGGACGCCTGCGGAGACGGTCACTTGGCGGTGGTGTGCTCCGAGAGGCAGGCCAAGGTTTTCCTGATGCCCTCGCAGTCCTGCCTCTTCGTCCACAACATCACGGAGTCGTCCTTCGTGCTGCGAGCCGACGTGGTATCCGTGTGCAACAGCGTGTGCCTGGCCTGCTTCTGCGCTAACGGACACGTCATGACGCTCAGGTACGACCTCAGACGCTCACGTGTTGAAACTAACATCCATGAACTTATCTTCCTGTGCTGCTGGCTCATGTTTGTCTGCAGGTTTTGGTTTACACGAGAACGACACCAGTCATGATGTAACAGTAGAGATCCCGCTGGTTTTGCATTTGAGTCCCAACATCAAATACAGTGACAGATTAGAATAATTTAATTTGACTAATTCATCTTTATTTTTCAAACACACCATGGGATAAAGATGAGAATGCTTTTTTCTGCCACTGACACATAACAGCATGTAGAGAAAAGTCCTTTCTACTTGGTGGGAAGCTAATTGGTGGCACCAGTTGTCTGGTTTTATTTATACCTCTCAGAATGCAGTTTGATGTCACGTGATCAGACGGATGTTTTATTTATAGCTGTGAGAGGCGCGTTGTAAGACTGGAGGCAGTTTTCTATCTGTTCACTCTCAATTAACTGCTTTCTTTTACTAAAGATGGACTAAACATTGGATGAAAAGTGAAGATAACTGTTTTTCTGTGGCGTGGTTTACTTTGCATGATGTCAGACAAACATTCCTGATTTCTAACTTGTCTTCCACTCGTCTCCTCCTTGTGCCCACAGCTTGCCCAGTTTAAGGCCACTGATGGATGTTAATTACCTGCCTCTGACGGACATGCGCATCGCCAGAACCTTCTGCTTCACCAACGGGGGGCAGGCGCTATACCTCAGCTCCCCCACAGAGATCCAGAGAATCACATACAGCCAGGAGATGTGCGACAACCTGCAGGTCAGCGCTGCAGCTCGTGTGTCTGTCAGCATCGATCTAACAGCGGCGTGGTTTATGAATGGCTTCCGTGCACGTGTTGATGTACAGATGAGGATTTCCTTAATGTTCTTGCTGTCATTAGATCTTCTGCGTGTGACCAAAGAAAACAAAAAATTGTTCGACTGACAATCTGAATTATGTCACATTCTGGTTGTGAGTTCAGGAACGTATCGTTGTGGTAAATAAGCAGCGGCCATTATTCCCACCGTGGTGACACCCAGAGCTGACAGAAGCCATTGAAGTGAAATGTCACACTTGTCATATGTGGTATGAACCCTGCTGGGTCTAATATGGAGACGGTTTCACAGGCGTGTGCATATACACATACAGGCGTGTTCACGTCCACTCAGACCCATCACCTCACTGCTGAGAGCAGAGCCAGTGATGTGATGCTGCCATAGTGCCATCTACAGGCAGCAGGGGGTTCTGTGTGGGTTCTGGTTGTCTGTGCATGTAGACGGGTAGAATTCCAGTAGAACCGACAGTCAGAAGATATATGTATGTATATATATATAAATATGTATGTATAGGCACTAATGCATCTTTTCCAAAGGTCATAAAAGTAAGTGACACTAAAGATAACTAGTGATGACTGCTGTATGAACAGGCAGATATTTTACGTCTCTTGTGCAACGACTCAGAATGTTTTCATTCGTTGCAGGAAATGCTGGGCGAGCTGTTTACACCAATAGAAACACCAGAAGCCCAGAACAGAGGATTCTTGAAGGGCTTCTTTGGAGGAAATGCCCACACCTTCGACAGAGAAGAGCTTTGTGCGTTTGTTTATTTTACTCCTGGTCTGTTTCGCCTCTTTTCGTTCCTGTATGTGTTCACTCACTTTGACATCAGTAATTAACAACAATACGTTAATGGTTGGAACCGTCCAGTCGCAGTAAAAGACGCCACAGCCAACACGTCTCTGAACCTCTGTCATTTCCTCTGCTTCTTTTTTCCACCTGCTGCTGTCAACAGTTGGCGAAGCAGCAGCCGGTAAGGCTTCCCGGAGCCTGGCGCAGCACATCCCCGGGCAGGGAGGGGTGGAGGGCATGAAGGTCGCGGCGAGCGGAGCGGTGGGCGAGTTGGCACGAGCTCGTATCGCTCTGGATGAGCGAGGCCAGCGGCTGGGCGAGCTGGAGGAGCGAACCGCCCTCATGATGACCAGCGCAGAGACCTTCTCCAAACACGCTCACGAGGTGAAGCCAAGGCCACAGATCCAGGCTAGAATCTGTCCATAAGTAAATCTGATGGGAAAGTTTAAAAACGTATAAATAGATGCTTTCTAAAGTGAAGAAGCTCCTCCATTAAAATGTCCAGTCAGATGTATTCATATCCTTCCACTAAAGAAAAGGCAAAATCCACAACAGTCGCTCAAATAACTAGAAACTGAACAAAGAAATAATAAATAATAAAAATTAGCTAAATTATGATTTAGTGAAATGAGATGTTGCTTTTGAATTGTGGTTGAAAAGAATGATTTTTAAAAAATTGTATTTTTTTAATGCTTCTGTTGAACCACAATTCAAAAGCAACGTCATGATTTCATTACATTTTTATTTTTTATTACCTTTGTCAGCTTATTTCAGTGACCGCTGTTTGTTTCCTTCTTTAACAGGAGGGTATGAACACATCTGAGGACAACTGTAGCTAAAGCTTTTTTCTGTTCATGTTGTTTTTAATAATATTAAGGATTATTAATTAGTTTTAATTCCATTGAAGCTGCTAAAGAAAGGAAATTCCCTCCATTGTTCACATCAAATCCACGTCTTTTCCACGACAATGTACCATAAAATACAATCGTATGATTTAATCCAGCATCATCACACTGAGGGTTAAATATGGTTTATACAACAGTTAATAAATCTGTTCTAGGAGTGATGCGGCTGCGATAACCTTTCATTCCTCACCGTCGACCGTCTTTGTCTTTTTCCAGCTGATGCTGAAGTGCAAGGACAAGAAGTGGTACCAGTTCTAATAGCAGGACGGCGGGCCGGGGCTGCCCTTGGACTGCTGGGAACTTTATGCCGCGACGTGACTTTCACTTTAAAAATGAAAGCAATTAACAGAGAGACACCGGAGTGACTTTGTCTTTATGGCTTCTGACTGTACGGCGCTGTCTCGCTGCTGAATGACGAGGACGGGCGAGTTCCTCGTCTGGACACGCGATGACGGGGACGGAGGGAGGACGGCGGCATCCGAAGGTCTGAAGATGGAACTGGAAAACGTGTGTGTGTGTGTGTGTGTGTGTGTGTGTGTGTGTGAGTGTGTGTGTGTGTGTGTGTGAGCCCGTGTGGTTGGGTTTTCTGGACCTTACTGTGTAGATACTCAAAAGTTAAGAAACCAACAAGAAATGCATGAAACAACAATGGATGACTATTAAAATATACAACTGCCATATTAAAAAGCAGCATGCGACTTTAACAGGAGATTCAAAAATAACGGAAAAAAAAAAAGTTTTATTTATGATGTAAGCCAACGACAGAAACTATGAAAAACTTTATATTTTTTGAGATATTGACAAAAACTATATATAAAAAGGGAAATGTATACCTGCATTGCTATTAAGCCAAAACTTGTGTTACTTTCCCTTTTTTTATTTTCCTTTTTTTAGTTGATTTTCTTTTTTTTTCTTAGTCTCTGCAAATATTACTTGACACAGTATAAATGCACATAGTTAACGTTCTCTTCACAAACGTAGAATAACGCTAAAACTTTGTTCTTACTTCAATTACTCTGGGCTGCACAGTGCAAATATAAATCAGTATTATTAACACTTAACTCTGCACAGTCTAATCACACTGATCTAGTTTCACTTTTCGGCTGCTGCTGCTACTTACAAAAGCATTAAACGACGGCGAGGGATATCTCGCTGCCCCCGAGTTGTTTGAGACCAGAGGCTGGTGTGAGAGATGCAGGCATATTCTGAACAGTGTGTTTATATCGACAGTATAAACCTGTGTACTATTCACGTGCCATAAAAACCAAGATGGAGGAATCCACTCACTGCAAACTAACTAATAAAGAGCTAACAAGTGGTAGTCGTCACAGTTTTCCTGAACAGACGTGATACTCGGTCGTAGAGGGAATATATCGAAGCTAAACAAGTCGAAAAACAAACTATGAGGGTGTTTTTATTTCCTTTCTTTTGATTGTCACTGGATCGCCGTTTGAGTCTTTAGCTGCCTTTGTCAGACGTATGAGTTCAGTGAGCCATTAGATCGTGTGTGTGTGTGAGTGTGTGTGTGTGTGAGTGTGAGAGAGAAAGAGTACCACAAATGTTCAATCGGACTCTTTCTCTGCCAAAGCAATCAAACTGAATGACACCCTCCCATCTCGCTCCACCTCCTCGGTCGTGTGGTTTGTGCGTTAAACCCGAGCGGTCCTCGTTTCGCGACGACAGACGAAACGCTGTCCGCGTGACGAACAGGAGTTGGAATCACATCTGTTTGATCTCCACCGACTCCCTCACCAGTTGTTTATCGGAGAAGTGATCTTTTTCTTAGTGATGTTCAGATGTTGAGTCAGTGAAGAAACTATGTACATGTGTAAAACATTCGCGACAATTTCAACCGAAGGCAAATATGTTTTAGGGTTTTTTGGTTTTTTTTTCAATATTGTTCTTGATGACTATGATATCCTTGTGTCGCAGTCCTATATTTGATGGTAACGGCCTCTTAACTGAAGGCTCTTGTATTTTAAAAATCAGCAAATGTTCCATGATACCTGGTCGTGTATCATATTGTGATTGTGTTGTGCGTCAGTGGGTAGCCACGCAACACGGACAAACAGCATTCAGTGAGGAGGATGTTTTGTACTCGTGTATTCGTCTGTATTTTGAACTGATCTGAAAAATCAAACGGAGGCTTATTGATGTCCATCTCTCACACATCAGACCTTCCTGAGCATCGACACACATAAAGTAATGACCATGTCGACGTTGCATAAAATAGGCACAGCAGCGCACTCGGAGCTTAAAAAATAAAAAATAAATCGACAGACACAAATGAATCTGCGTCGCTCGTCGTCCTGCCTGCTTCCTGTCAGGCTGCTGAAACATTCCTCAGGCTTCGATGGCCTTCACACCCATTTACGTTAACTCAGTTCACCTGAACTCCTAAAGCCGAGCCACGAGGAATTCAGGAATTACACATGATCTGATTCAATGGGGTGTCTTAAACATGTCAAAATAATGCTAATAATACATTTCTCTCCTATCTCTGTACCGTCAATGAGATTTGTGTTCAGTGCAGTTCTTTCAGTGGCAGAGAAAACACACAAAAAAAGAAAACAAAACCAAAATAAAATTGAAAAAAAATCAGACTTCTGCTGACAGGGTGTTTTGTTAGTATGTTTTCGGTTTGTATGTTTTCAGTTTTTATATTAACTGTACAGTTCAATCTTGGGTGAACGGTGAAACAAAAAATGATAAAAGATATTCTTGGGATATTTTCTCTGTATATGTTGTACCTGTTACTGCTGGTACTGTATCTGGTATTCTGGCTCTGTCTAAATCACTGGAACTATGTAGTTCTTCACGCTGTAGTCTGCTGAAAAGGCGTTTATTTGGTTTTCTCAATGATGGCAGCAAAGTTTGTCTTATTTAAATGGATTCTACCACTTTTTGTTCTTCTTGATATTATACTAGTGTAATAGAAATTACTTGACAAAAAAGATCAGAAAATATGTTGATGCAAAAGCAAACTGAAATAAACATTGATTGATGTACACAGCTCCACTGGTCCCTACCCAGAATCCACTTCTGTCATTTACATGGACGTAGACGTGATGTTTGTGGTGAATGCAAAACTTTCATTGTGCATGTGGGCGTTCACATACATGAGACTGATTTTATCTCGTCAATCAGTCCAGCGTGGTTTTATTATTATTACAGCAACTGTCAGTTTTATATTTTCAGTGTGACATTTGATATTTTACAGTTTCATAAAGCTCCCAAACCGTCCTGGTTGGTTGAAGGCAAACTGCTGGCAGAAGCAGCTCTGTTTATGTGCAGTTTACTGTTTAGTCCATCCACATATCGGAGCCCTTCTACATGAGATTTTCAGTTTAATTTAATGTAACAGCCTCATATTACAATAATCTAAAGGCAACGAGTGCATACTAACCTGGAAAATGTATTTATTAAGATGTATTATACAAAACATGTGAGAATTATGCAGCAGTATAGAAAAAAAAATTAAAATACCTCCACCTTGACCAGGAACAACAGTAGAATATAAAACACATGACTGCACTATAGTAGCAGTAATGATTTAGTGACTGAAGAGAAAATAGTCAAACTCTAAAAAGGGATATTTTTGTACTGAAGTCTTTTTTTTTTTATTGCAATGGATTACTTTTGTTTAGAATTTCAACTTAAGTAAAACGTGAATATTTAAGATAAGATCCGCCTTTATTTATCTCACATTGGATGAATTCACATTGTTGTCAGCAGCAGTACACACAGAGACACACACATACTAGAAAGAAAAAGTACACAAGTATAAAAATACATTAAAAAGAATAGTGCAAGCATAGAATACAAAAATGAGGATATATTATATAGAAAAGATATATATTTATTTTAATTAGCAAATTGCTAATTATTAATTCGTTGTGTTTTTTGTTTTTTTAAATGACACTGTCTATGAAATTGAGCCACATTCATAATCACATATTATTCACTCGGCTGCACAACCAGCATGTACCTCTGAGTTCAACTTCCGGGTTTCTGTCCAATCACATCTTCATTTGGCTCCGTCTTTTGGCCAATCGGAGCCAGAGTCAGTGGAGCGACGGCCAATCAGATCTCTAAATCACGTCCTCATCCCGCCCCCTCCTGCGAGTTCATTTAACTGGATATTTACTGGACTGTCTGTACAAGAACTTGGGAACAGCGAGCAGAGAGGCCGGTACCGCGTTAAAACAACCGAACCATGAACGTTTGGTGGTGAGCAGACACACAGTACTGACAATGTGGCTCGTGTGAGTCCAAATGGAACCGCAGCGAACCGACAGTAGAACTGTGGGACGCGCGTCCGCCTCCGTGTGATTCCGTTAAACCGGCGGCTGCGATGGAAAGTCTTCCGTGAGCAGAGGAGGGGCGGCTGCCGTCATGTCTCCGCGGCTCGCTCCGGTCCTGCTGCTGCTGCTCTGCCTGGAGGTGTCCGGACATGAGGAGGCAGAACCGGCGCTCAGTGCCGCCCGAACTCTGGTGTGGGGACCCGGCCTGGAGGCGGACATGGTGCTGCCGGCCCGCTTCTTCTACATCCAGGCGGTGGACGGCTCGGGGAGAAAGTAGGTGGAGCTCGGCCCGGCCTGCTATGGCGCCGGTCCGGGAGCAGACAGCCCGGGTTCTGTTTATGAGCAGGTTGTGGTCGAGCCTCATATAGAAGCTGTTTAAAGAGACCCAGACCTGGTTCTGTCTCCACCAACAGCCAGAACAACAGCAGTGGTCCTGAAAGGTTCCTTCACCTGAACAGAAGTGACCAAAGAACTTGATATTTACAGTTACAGGCTCATTATAGTGCTGCTTTGGCGTGTCTAATATCCTCATTTATATTTAGGAATGACACTGTAATTACCACCATGTGTGGATTATAAGTAAAGGAAATAATCTCATTTACAGACATTTAGTTTCAGCTGTGATGTTTAAAATCAAGTCATTTTCATGCACTCATAACACTTCAGTCACATGTGGGGGCTGCATCGGTCCCTCAAACTTTATTTAACACATAAAAACATCTTTTTTTAGCCAGAGGTCATGCTTTAATAACATTTTATAGAACCTATAATCTGTAATAATTAGAACAACAGATCATATTAGCAGATATGCAGCCCCAGTAAAGGTTTTATTGAGTCTACATTTAGTTTTCAGTGTTTGTAATGCTTTGAAAATAGCACATGGATGAGATTCTGTTATTTTTTGTTCACATCATTAACCCTGTTCAGGACTGTTGGACCCCAGGACATTTAGGTTGTTTTTTTATTTTTGAAGATTTTTTTAATATAAAAAGAGGGACATTGGTCGTGCATTTGGACCCAAAAATACGTCAACATACCAGAAAATGTATTTAAGACAGTATAAACGTCTATAATGAATACCAGCAGATATTTTGCACCTTCTACGTACGGAAACATTAAAGTCCTGGATAGGGTTAAAGTGAAATATTAAATTAAGCATAACCCCAAATCCTTCAAACGTCATTTTTTTGATTAAAAAAAAAAAAAGAACGAAAATTCCCAAATTCATGAGTGAAAACATAACCTGCAGTCTTGTTAATGCAGGATGTTGTTGTGGGACATCTGTTAGGATCAGAGGTTTGGTGGACCGTGCTGTGAGGACAGTCCAGTGAATCCATCGACCACTTGGGGGTGAAGTCTGAAAGTTTAAATTTTAAACCAGTCAGTAGCCGGAGAGCAGACATGAAGGTTGAGGCCCCGGGCAGAGAGGTGTTAGACGACCTCCAGTGACCTCTTTCATGTCGAAGGTGGTCGGTCTGTTTGTAGTTCTTCAGCAGGTATCACTTCCACACAGGCGCTGATCCTCAGGTCCAGTCGTGTCCACCACAGTAGAACTTTGTTCCACGTAAAGTAAAAGTATGTTGCTGATATGATTCCATGTTTTTTGTTTTTTTTAAGGAGGTCATCAGAGCAGTAATATGGATGGTTTTATATGCGTGAGGCAAACAGCATGACACTGAACACACTCACAAGGCAACCAGGAAGTTCTTCTGCCAAACTGTGGACTTTTCTTGAGCAGCAAAGTATATGAACACTTTTAAAATACATCATAAAGGTGCTGAATAGAACAACAGAACCAATACAACACAAACTATGGGTTAGTGTTTGATTAACCTTATAAAGCAGAAGGACTGCAGTTGTCCATTAACTATCAGAGGTTAAGGTTGATTACACTGGTGAGGTTTGTGAAGCCAGAGAACACCAACCAGTATTCTGTAGACATGCTCTTAAACCTCATGTTTGACTGAAGCTGGCGCTGAACGGTTTCACTGTGAGCAGCAGAACATTCTCCGTGTTCTCCTCCCTCCACAGTTTAACAGCATCACCCGGTGAGAAGACCTTCGACGTGAAGATCGTGTCTCCGGTGGAGCCGTTCACCAGGATTTGGATCCAGGTCCTGGATCGCCAGGATGGGTCGTTCCTGGTCCGCTACAGAATGTACGCCACCTACACGGACCTTCACATCCACATTTTGCTCCAGAACAAGCACGTTGCCAAGTCGCCGTTTATTCTCAAAGGTAGAATACGCTTGAAGCCGCCGTCGAGATGAGAAAATGTGTTTAGTCATATAACTAGCATACAACTACCTGGTAGATCTCAGTCTTTACCTGATCTTATTTATCAGCTAATAAAAGAGAACGATGTGTTTGTGTTTCCTGTGCAGGTCCGGTCTATCATGAGGGATGCCACTGTCCTCAGCCCAGTGGTTCTGAATGGGAGGCCCGTATGCACTGTCCTCAGTCCTTCCCTCAGATAGACAGAGATCTGTCGTTTTACGCCAGCGTCGACCCGGACGCCAACGCACAGGAGATCCCGCAGCGCTTTGGACAGCGGCAGAGCCTCTGTCACTACACAATCAAAGACAACAAGGTGCTGCACACTGAGGACGTCACACAAACACCAGAACACATCAGAAATAGTCAAATTAGCAATAAATAGGAGAAGCTTTATTATCACTGTACACGAGATACAACAAAATATCAAAAAAATTATATCAAAAAATCAAAATATCAAAGAAATATCTCAGTAAATATCACATTCAGAGTTAAATACATTTAATTAAATATACATGTATACCTATAAAGTGACAACTAAGCAGTTTAAAAACACTCATCAGTGTTGGTTAGAACTTTCCACTTGTGGTTGAAGTGTTTCATGATTTTCTGTCAGTATTAGTCTGATGTAACAGCAAACTCATGTCCAGCTGTAGTTAAAACAGCCAGAATGAAGTCAAACTAGTGGCTGCTGTTTAATATGTGGGTCATTTAACAACAATCCCAGGGTTCTTTCAAATACAGTTCTAACCAGAAGGGCAATATACAACCAGGGGCCAGTGTTTCCTCACGCTGACCACTAATTATGGCCATGTAATAAAGTAAAGTCAGTCAGGAGAGCCTGGAGCTGTGTGACACACCTGTAGGAGCATCAGCCAGGTGTTTAAGGTCAACCCAGGTGGCTGTAACGGTGATACGTCTGTTCACACGGTGCTGGTGTTACCTGGGAACATCTATCCACAGACTGCTGGAATGTGCACAGCGTCCTCCAGCAGGAACACAGCAGTGGGAAATGTGCTGTTATTGCGTTTTAGGGATTTAAATGTGACATCAGGACATGATAATGAGACACAGAGTTTTAGTTCATGCCGTGGTTTAGTGGTGACGTAAAGGATCAGGGCCAGTTCCTGTTTGCGCCACACTGTTGGCATTTATTACTTTAATTAAAGCTCAGTTTGGTCCAGTTATTCTCCTAAACGTTGCTCCGCTGGCTGTCTGAGCTGTGAGTTATGGTCCTCTCACACCCTCACCCTGGAGACTGTTGTGTTGGGATTCTTCACAGCTCCAGTAGATTCTTTTATTTTGTCGTCAGCTGCAGTTACTTCCTGTAAGTCGTCTGTCCTCGAGCAGTTTTAACATTTAGACTAAATATATGTTGCACATATTCATAGAGAACATGTCAGATGTCCAGCGTGTCGTTCCTCCTCTGACAAATGACGCCACTGTCACCGCCCAAAACACCAGAGATCTGGTTGCAGCTGCAGATACAGCAGCTCAGCATCACCATGTCTGTGTAACAGCAGAATAAAAGATCATCATCTCGTTTTGTTTCACACTCATCTTTTGATTTCAAATCCAAAAACCTTAAGTCAATGGTACAAATACTTATCTCTAGAGGTTTCGTGCCTTTGGGGGCCACCGCTCATCACTGAATGTGCGGCTGAAACATAGAAAGAGTAGCGAGCACTGACTGGAGCATCCTAATGCAGCGATGTGTTTACTGGCTGTCACGATAACCCTGAATGGAGATTAAAAAACGTTTACGTCTACCTGGTTTACATGTGCTATAGTGTGCTGCACTACAGCTCTGGTTATGTGCTATTTTTTCTTTTTCTTTTTAGATCTATGTTGAAACGTTTGGAGAACATGTCGGCTTCAGGATTTTCATGGATGCCATTCTCCTGTCGCTCACCAGGAAGGTAAGCTGCTCTCACACTGAAACATCCTCAATTTTCTACAGATAATGAAATATTTTGTTTTAGATCACCACGTGTAGACATGATGACGTTTTCTAGTGAACGTGTCACTTCTATATTACATCTATTGTTCATTCATATAAAGAGAATAAAGCACATTAAAAGTCTACAAGAATTTGCTAAATACATGCAATATGAATTTTTAAACAGCGTTCTGCAGCAGTATCTCTTATCTGATTATGCAATATTATTGTTTAAATAACATGTCTAATGGATAGCGCTCCATGTTTTATTGTTAAAGAAGAGCTTCATCCATAATCTTCTCTGTGGTCACGTGTCCAGGTGAGGCTTCCTGATATCGAGTTCTTTGTTAACCTGGGCGACTGGCCTTTGGAGAAGAGGAAACCCACTGAGAAGATTCATCCCATCTTCTCCTGGTGTGGCTCCAACAACACCAGAGACATCGTCATGCCCACGTACGACCTGACCGAGTCTGTCCTGGAGACCATGGGACGGTAAGGCCGAGTCCACAACACAACATGTTCAGCAGGTCTGGAATCTAAAACATCCCTGAACCACTACACGTACTGGTTTTATTTCACCAAGTCATTTATGCAGTAAAACTTGGGTGAAAACGAGCAGCACAGGCAATAACCAAGACGCCTTTGAAGGAATCCTCCTCCAGAACTCTTATTAGCTTCAGATAATCACAGGGCTGCTGCCCATACGCTCTTCCATTACTGTCATAATGACGTCCCTGCTTTGCTGAGCGGGCAGCAGAGGACATGCAGGTCTGTGCACGCAGCCTGACACGCTGCACAATGAACAAGGAAAAGAAATCAACCTGTGTCACGATGCTCATTATTTCCACATCTCACCTCTGTTTGTATAAAGTGATTCGCTTTTACAGAGTGTGACACGACTAATCTGTGTGTGACAGGAAGAAGGTTTCTGTCAGCTAACACTTAATTCTGAACTTATACGAAGCTTAAAAACAAAACAGCTGCTCGTTACAGGGAAACTTTGTCATTAGCAACTTAAGGAAGTTCAGAACTTTGACAAGATTGAAAGCTTCAGAGACTTTGGAAGGTTTTCTACTGACCATCGTGTCCATCCGATGAGCAGAGTGAGCCTGGACATGATGTCGGTTCAGGCCAACACCGGGCCGCCGTGGCCACAGAAGAACGCCACGGCCTTCTGGAGGGGCCGGGACAGTCGCCAGGAGCGTCTGGAGCTGGTCAAGCTTTCGAGGGCTCACCCCGACGCTGTGGATGCTGCTTTCACCAACTTCTTCTTCTTCAAACACGACGAGAGCCTCTACGGGCCGCTGGTCAAGCACGTCTCGTTCTTCGACTTCTTCAAGGTAAATTCATTAAACTTGGTAGTTGTGCAAGATCCAGTAAGAATTCATGTTTGACTTTCCAGCTGTGAGTGGATTGTTTCACAACCAGAAAATATCCAATCAGCACAGCACAAAACAACCCACTGAGGTCAAGTTTACTGGTTTCAGCATCAGCCACAGTCGAAAAACAAATGTTAATAATTATTTGTTGTTTCCATCCTTTGTCCACCACCAGTACAAATACCAGATCAACATCGACGGCACCGTGGCGGCGTATCGGCTGCCGTACCTGTTGGCGGGAGACAGCGTGGTCCTGAAGCAGGACTCTGGCTACTACGAGCATTTCTACAACGAGCTTCGGCCGTGGGAGCACTACATCCCCATCAGGGCGGACCTGGGAGACCTGCTGGAAAAGATCCAGTGGGCTCGGGACCACGATGAAGAGGTGATGACGGATCGCTGGATTCATATCGGTGTCAACGAGAATAACCATCACTAACTTCCTGTACATCAGAGTCATGTTTTTATTCTTGTTGCTGTGATTCTTGATATTACAGGCAAAGAAAATTGCACTTGCAGGTCAGCGGTTCGCCCGCGCTAACCTCATGGGAGACCGTATATTTTGCTACTACTACAAACTGTTCAAGGTAACGTCTCTACAGTTGAGTTATAAAATCTATGGATTGAGAAAGTATTCCTAAACTTCCTTGTCATACAGTCACACAGATGTCACAGAATACTGCAATATTTCTGTGTTTTTGGATGCCATACTTATCTCTGTGAGGTTCTTTTTGCAGGCGTATGCCAAACTCCAGGTCACAGAGCCGAAGGTTCGTGAGGGCATGGAGCTGGTGGAGCAGCCTGCTGACGACCTGTTTCCATGTTACTGCCACAGGACCAGGGTAAAGGAGCTCAGTGTGCTTCATCAGTTGTATGAGAAGCTGCATAATGTGGACGTTTTCTTTCTAGTTTTCCCTTAGAAGCCATGACAGCGTGGAAATGTTAATGATACCAAAACCCTGAAACTGGTGCAGCTAAATGGAATGCAGCCGTCGTTAATGTCATTATTTCCAGCCGTGGTTTTAACTCCTGTGACATGTCAGATAGTCTTCAAGCAGCCTTCTTCTAACTGCAGCAGCCACATTTCTTCACAATTCTTTTCATCTGCGTTAATAATGAAGGAAATAAACAATGCTAATATCAACTGTAAACTCATAACAGAGCTAACCACAGGACAGTGTGTGGCTCCCTCTGGTGGTTGTACAGTGCTACTGCACCTATGTAAAGTACAGTAAGTTGAACAAATGTGGAGACCAGTTTGAGAGAGTGAAGGTTTAGACGACATCACTGTCTCAGATGTGTCCTATTTTATATTAGATTAGATCAGATTATACATTTACTGCAAAGTAGGTCTTTGTGTAAACTTACGATCTTATTTCTTATAACGAATCCAACTAATACTTTCTGTTAGGATCTGTCCATCTGCAGCGTCACCACGCTTTCTGATTCTAACTTGAGGATTTCTTGTTTATTTTTTTCAGGCAAAGGATGAACTTTGATGGACGAATTTAACAGCCGGCTACAGGGAAAATCTTCATATCTCATACATCATCAAATCATTTCTTTTTTTTTTTTTATCAATATGTGAATTTAATGTCTTGATATGAATTTCACATTCTCATTTTTTAATAAACAAATTTCCCCCTTTTTATATGTTGAAACTAATTTGTTTTCTACATGCAAGTCAGAGCGTTTACACACATGCAAAACCTAAAGCTGCTGTGAGATAACGGATGTGATGTGGAGTCGTTGAGCAACACACAGGATTCCTGCTCGCTCTGAGGCTCCTGTAACATACGAGTCGGGAAGTTTGTGGTTGTTGACAAGAAACAACAAGAAGTGAAAATCCAATAACCTCGTGACCAGCTTGAACAGTTATGTGAACAAACAAAACTTTCCGCTTTGATGGCTGCTCATTACCACAAACTCATCAGAACATGAATTAATTCCAATACTGGTCTCATGAACTGAAAAACGTTGTGAGAATATCTGTTTAACAATAGACTTATTTGTTGTTGATTAAATTAACGTAAACGTTTGACTTCACAGAATCTTCACACGTGAAACTTTTTGTAGTTAAATAGAACAAAATATGTAGAATGAGAGTTTGACACCATTTTGTCAAAGCGTGCGTCACTCAAACATGTCTCATCAGAAGCACATCCACTCAATCAGTTCCACTTAAAAAAAAAAACCCCATCAACACCCAGTAAGCAAGGTGGAACCCAAAACAGCATAAATATTTAACCCTCCCATTTTCTTTGGGGTCAATTTGACCCCATTCAATGTTTAACATCTCTAAATAAGTCATTGACATAATTTTTTCAGTTTTATTTAAATCGCTGTTGACACAAAAACAATTTTAATTATGGTGTTTTCTGCAGGTTTAAATTGCTGGAGTCAGATTGAACTCGAGGATAAAATCAGTGAATTTGAAGGCAACAGGAGGGTTAAATGACATGACATGAAAATAAAGTACGAGAAGAGGCTGACTGGTCCTCCAGCACACTAGGGGGCGGTGATGAATTCTGTTGTCCTGGTAACGCTGTAATGACGACTGCTCACCACTCGGTGTCGCTCATGCGCAGTTAGGTGCTTCATTCAAAGAAGAAAGAAACCCAATGGACAAGTTTGAGGAGGTAAACATCTCTTGTTAAAGCTGCATGAGTGCCTTTACAAAGATGAGAAGGACTTCTATGTAGAATCAGCTCAAACTTTACGGCTTTGTGGTAACTTTACGGTAAATGTAACGGAAATTAAAGCTACACACCTGCACTCATCACCTGAAAGTCTCACAGCTAGCTAGCTTGGTTCCGCTCTGCTATGTTTACATATAAAGTGTGATGTTGTATAGTAGAAGTACAAGAAGTCATGTCAGGTGGAGAAGCTGCTACACATGAGTCCATTCAGCTTTAACTGAAAGTCTGTAGAAAGTAGTTCCCCGATGTGAGCCGTCGACCCGAACCCCGTCCAGATAAACTGCTCTCCGGCTTCTAGGAGCGACTGAAGGTGCCGTTCGGGTCCAAGCACCTGGATGCCGCCCTGTGTGTCCCTGCCTCGGGGGAAGACGTCCACACAGCCGTCATCCTGACACACGGAGCAGGAGGAGACATGAACTTCACACACCTGGTGTCTCTGGCCAAAGCTCTGGTGTCTGAGGGCTTCATCTGCCTCCGCTTCACCTGTAGAGCTCTAAACCTGGGCTACAGAGTGAAGGCGTACTGGGCTGTGTGGGTGAGTGCCTTCATTCATCCAGAGAAACATCAGTCACCATCTCAGAGGTGCAAACATCTCATCTGTGGCCTGGTTATGATGTGATCAAGCTTTTAATAAGTTGTGTTTTCTCACTCAAGGACTACTTGAAGTCCCTCCAGAAGTTTACAATCAAGCACATATATTTTGGAGGTAAGCA
>NW_007579235.1:95859-99544 GCF_000690725.1 Stegastes partitus
CCTTTAACACAGACGATGACGTTTATATTTACTTGACTCCTATTGGCTCCTTCGCTTCCGCATCTTGTTGTGCAGAAAAGCATGGCAGCACCACCGTGGAACAGAGTAAACATCCCCTTCCCGAGTGTCGTTTCCAGCGTCCGTGTACGTTTCACTTCAGCTATCGGTAGGAACCTCCGTCTGGACGCTCATGGGCTGAATGTCTGGTTCTGTCAGGTGTTCATCTGGCGCTGAGCTGAGCGGAGTGATGTGCTCCTGGTGACCCACGTGGGAGTGCAGGGCTTTACCTTTATGTGGATATTACATGCTGCTGTTGTTGTGTTGCAGGGGCTAATGTTCAGACATTGCTGGCAGCAAACCAGAAGGTCCTTCAACTGATTCACAGTGACATCCTTCAAACAGAGATACGAGTTCTGTATGAGGTGCTGCACATCCTGAACAACAGCTACAGAGGCAACAAGACGTTCAAGGGCTTACAGCAGGTGATGACTGCATAAAACCTGCACTCCACATGTTATGTGACAGTTCAGGACTATGCTGGGAAACGTGCAGGTCATTCCCAGTTTATTGTGTCGTGTATGTGAACATTTGAAGGTGGCAGAAAGCTGAACCCTCAACTGTATGTTACATGCTGTGTGTTACATGCTGTGTGTTACATGCTGTGTGTTACATACTGTATCTGGTCTCTCTCAGGTTGAACAATGTGTGAACAGACTGAAGAACATGAAGCTCGACGTTGCTCTTCAGGACCTGGCTGATCTGTGTCCAAGTAGGATTCATAGGTAGGTTCCTGTTGAAGGCAGGACAGACATAATGAAATGGGCCGAGGTAAACAAAGCAGTGAAACGCGGTGAGGATGTGTCCAGGATCTGAAGGAATAAAGTCGTAGTCAATCAAATGTTTGTTGCTTGTGTGTAGACACTGTAGAGTAAGGCAGCATGATATTGGAAAGAAACTGACATTGTAATATTTAGTTTTTCGGTGGTTATGTTGTGATATGAAAAAACTGAGCACTATTCTCCAGATGGCTTATTTTGGTTAAAAAAAATATTGTTCTCGGATGACTGAAGTGAGACTGCACCAATAATAATTTATTTGGAACCTTCCTCATATCGAGTAACACTGGGAAGGCAACCAGCATAACCTTCTGCTTTGGATGGCATTCAAAACTGTCCTGGCACTCGTCATACTGAGTTTTATGGCACTGGTTTAAATGGTCAAACAGATTAGTTGTGGCAACAATCGCAAGACACTGCAGACAAAGTGCCTGATTCTGGGTAACATCATCCTTTCTGTGGGTCAAATATTTCCATGCAGCTCACATTGTGTTTCCTGTTGCAAACAAACTCCTTTCCAGTGTTTCCCTTCTGTCACTCTCTCATTTTGCTGTGCATATGTAGAGCCTGCATGTCAACAAACTGTTTTGTAAATTAAATTAACAAAAATAAGAAAGAACCTTTAAATCAGACTAAAAGATCTTCTATCAGACAGACAAGTTTTTACAGATTAGTTACGGAAACTAAGAACTCTGCAAATTTTCTTTTTGTATCAACCAGCAAAACATGTTGTCGCATGTCAGTCAGTCAGTTTGCGTTACCTCACAATGCACTTCCTGGAATGTGATATTGGACACATCGCAGTGTCAGTGCTGAAGTATTATATTGTCCAGCCCTCCTGCAGTGCTTGTCTTTGTTTGTGCTTTCAGAAAACTGAGTATCAAGTCTGGTGAGTGTGACGTTCCCAGTCAACCCATGCTGGAGTGGGTCTGCCTCAAAGTCCTCGGAGCCGCTCAGCTGATGAGCTGCACGTTGAGTCGATGCAGCAGAGCGTTTCTGTATCTTTTTCAGCCTTAAACATGTGGTAGAGAGCAACTGAGGATCTGGTGTGTTTTAGCAAATGTAGATCTCTTTTTGTGAATTAAGTTCTGTGGTGGGGCTGCAAGGTGNGGTTGGGATGGGGATAGCAGATGGAGAGCAAGCAATACAAACAGAACAGTAAGTATTTTTCAGGTGAGGGAGAGAACAAGCACTGGACCTGGGGGGAAACCCAGAGTTAGTGATGTGTCACTGTATGGAAGAAAGGGAAGGGAGAGGAGAGGAGCTCAGTGCATCATTGGAATCTCCAGGTAGTCTAAACTTTTAGCAGCATAGCTAAAGGACAGTCCAGGTGGTTCTAACTATCAGCTTTACCAAAGAGGAAAGTTTGAAGCCTAATCTTAAATCTTACAGTTTGTCAAGTCGAAGCCACCAGAAAAATAAAAAAAAACAAGAATCAGAAGTAATTCATGTTTAAAACTGACCCCTAAATGCATAACATTTCCAAATTTTAGCCCACTTTGACCCTAAATATCCTTAATTTCACAATAAATTGAATAACTACTGTCTGCACCATAAACTGCTGGACCGTGTTGCTTCCTGAGTGGATTCCTTTAACGCTGTGACTTGTCCACAGGCAGGTCGATGGGATGTCGTGCTGCTGCGGCTCTAGCTCGACGGCTGAGTGATGAATCTGAGGATGCGGTGCAGGGCGTCGTCTGCCTTTCTTTCCCCCTGCACCCACCGGGACAGACGCACGCCCATCAGCAGCGCAGCGAAGATCTCCGGACGTTACCCGAGCACATGCGTGTGCTGTTTGTGTCCGGCACTGACGACAACATGTGTGACAGGGTGAGGAAGACACATACGCACTTAAATTGCATGTGTAAGAAGTTAATATCGTTTTCTTATTCCCATATATAGAGTTGTTGCTACATGGCATATGTTCTAATGAGGTATATGTGTTTGTATCCTATATATTCTGAATTGATTGTATTTTTTCTTTGTCTGAGAAAGTTTGTTTTTGCTCCTTGTTTGGACACTCAAGAAATACATCAGTCATCTGTTGCTTGTGCTAAAGAGTTCCTCTCTTCTTTATTAAACTTCCAGAAAGCCTGTCTTGTTGAGAATCTAGTCACTATCCTGTCTTACATACGCTGTTCTTCCATCCTGTGTAATTTGTGGTATTTGATTATCCGTTTTGTGTCTTTGCTCAGGTGCTGTTTAACGGGATGCTTAAAGAAATGAAAGCTCAAGTGGAGGTTTTCTGGCTACAAGGAGGCAGCCATGGACTGACAGTGAAAGGAAGAGCGGAGGACTCTGTGCTGGATGAAGTGAACTTAAAAGTAATCGCCTGGATCAGAGAGCAGGAAACGTAGACTCATTGATGTTACCAGATTTTGATTTATTTATTATATTTTTTACTTGTTAAATAAAGGACAGTGTTTTATATAGTTGATGTGTGTTGGATTTTATTATGAGGAGATAATTTCACTGCACATCTGTATGTGACACGTTTCTGAATCTTGGATGATGAATCTTAATTTGCACAATACAAATATAAATTCCCTCCCTTCAAGTGAATAGGTTCATTACTGTCTGCCATGAGGAAAGAGTATATTTTTACAAATTTTTATTCCCTATCTTGCCTCAATATGTAGCCAAAAACATTTCTTTTTATACTTTAAAATGATTTTCCTGCTAACAGGCAGTATTGTAGAATGTAGAGATGCTAATGTGTGCTAATTTACTATTTAATTAAACTCATCATGTTTTATTAGCATGAATATCAGGTAAACAGCAGAGTATGGTCTCCTCTAAAGGTGTTAAAGTTAGAAATTTACTCCGGAGAATAAACTAAATGTACAGTT
>NW_007579235.1:102251-158443 GCF_000690725.1 Stegastes partitus
GTCGCCTCGTGGCTTTTTGATCCCTTAACAGATGTTTGTTCCAGACTCACAAAGCAGCAGATGAAATGGGAGGAGTTCCTCGTACTGAACGTGGTGCTAACCAGCATGCTGAGCCGGTTTTGGTGAGACGTTTCCCTCATTGTCATATGTGCAACATGGAAGCACTTCCAGATTTGTGCTGAACACAGTAACAGCGTGTGTGATTCTACAAATTCACAAGAAGATGTAGAAAAATCTGCATTTAAAATAAATCGTTTCACAGCCGAGCGCAGTCTAAATCCACCTGTTTGTGCTTCATCAGGGTGATCTTCCGTGGACTGCTGGTGAGCCTGTCCAATCTGTACCAGCAGGTCCTGGAGCTCCTCAGAGACGTAGCCGACGCCCAGCCCATGCCCTTCCTCACAGACTTCTCCCTGCCAGTGGATATGGTTCAGTTTCTGGCTCCCTTTGATGCATTTTTACTGACCAAACATCCGGCTTATGATCCTCATCCAAAGGACCACAAGGAAAAGCAACAGCAGCAGAAGAAAAAGCAGAAGAAGAAACCTTCAGCTAACGTCAGGGACCAGGGACGGACGAGGAAGATTAACGACGACCTGGGTGTTGCTGTTGAAAGAGGTATGGAGCGTCCTGAGTCGTAACTCAAACCCTAACATCCACTCCTGCTGGGTCAAGAACAAGTAGTGTGATGGCCAAAGTGTTTGCACAAGCTGCATATATTGTTGTTTTGCACAATTATTGTCATTTTTCAGTCTGTTTAGGGCTTGATGCTTACTTTTCAATAATATCCCTTTAATAACAGGATATGTTGCGGCATTTACAAGCAAAATAGTTTCATTTATACGCCCACAAAAACTAGATTTAACTAATAATCATGCAAATATTTTTACTTTACACGATTTAGACAGTATAAAGAGTGTGAAAGTCCGACAGTTAGATAGTTGTGCTTAGTTCAAACGGCACAAAAGTAGCACAAATACTGTTAAATTCAGCACCCGATAATCATGCAATCAGTCTATTGATGAAATTATGTTTTAGTTTTAATCAGATTTTCATCATTTGACGACAATTAGTTTTAGTGCAGTCAACATAAACTACAAGATGTTCAGTTTAGGTTTTAGTGACGTTTCTTGTCTCCTTTTTGCATTTTTAATTTTTAGCTCGAAGCATTTTGAATCCCCAGCTGTCGTCATCCTTGTGTATGGTTGCTATAGTTACAGGTGTTATTATCAAGTCTTGTTTAGTGAGTTAACCCTGAGGAGAGATGCTAATTAGTTAGATAACATTAACACAGTCATCCATCAGCATTTCTTTGGCAAAAATAAGAAAAGCTTCAGATGGAGCGTCATAACTAATCCTGGAGCTTGTTCATTCATTCTCACAGCAACATGGAAGATGTACAGCTATAAATAATGTTAATGTTGCATCTGCATCATGTGGGAACGCTCCATGGTGCTGCTGGTGTTGGACTAGTGGTCAGACGGTCGGGGGTTCAGTCTGCTGTGGCGTGGCTCAGCCCGCACTCTGACTCCACCTCGCTAACAAGCTAGGATGTGCTAAAGTTCCTCTTGCAGGATCAATGAAGTATTAAAACAATAAAAAAGCCTAAATATATATTAATATCAGCTGCTGCCTGCATGTTGCTGCTGCTTCTCTTTGCAATGAGGTTATTTTATGAACTCCTAGACACGCTGCTGTCAGATAACATCAGTGACAGACAGGATGAAGCTACTGATGAGGATTAATTAGAGGTGGTGGAGGCAGTGTGTGCTTCTACAGGTGCTGCAGGTTGCAGAAAATGTCTTTACATAAAAACGGTGTTATTGGTTCAGCGTAGTGAGCACAGCATCACTGGTGTTGGGAGCAATTGTGCGCACATATGCAAAAAAAAAAAAAACAATATCCTACATGTGGATTATTTAATACAGCTTTATTTTTCTATTATTTAAAACACAGTGATCCATGTTACATCTCTCCATAGAATACTTACATCACAAATTCTTTTCCAGATCTTGCTCTGGACACTGATCTCAAGCCTTTTATCAAGATTTTCAAGAATTTTACAAAGGTAGGTGACCAACCGGACGTCTTTTTTCATTATTTTCTGCATATTTAATTGCTGAGTGCCACCACCTGACTAATATCGGCATCATTTCCATACCCAAGGGTAAATCTGTCCCAGAGGAAAAGCACAAGGCCAAAAAGAAACAGAAGTTCAAGGAACAAGTTAGAGAAACTCTGACTTTCACCCACATGGCAGCCCATCTAGAGGAAATGATTCTGTGGTGCAGATCACAGAGGATGGAGAAGGAAAAACGCCTCTTAACCTTCCTGCAGTTAAAGTGCCGGAAGATGAAATGCCTGGAGGCAGCAGGTTACAAGTAAGTGCAGCACGACAGAATACCAAGTTGTTCAGTCCATACTGCTCACTTAGGCATTCTGCGACACAGCTGCAATGCTAAATGGGAACGCTTATACAATCTGTCCTCATCCACAGCGTCCAGAGGAAGCTCCGCACTTTCAGACAGGAAGCTTGCTGGGCTTCGTCTCCTCAGAAATCAGTGCCGAAGAGCTTCCTTTCTCCTGCCGCGGCGAGGAGAAGCGCTCGCCTGAGAAGTCGCCTCAAATCACTCAGGAGGCAGATGATGTCTTCTGCAATCAGAACTGGTGTAAAAAAGAAACGACAGAAAAAGACAGCGTTATCAGTGTGTGTGCCGTCCGAGGACAGCCAACAGAACAGGACTGCACATGAGGCAGCACACCGGACCGCTGAGTCTGACAGCCACGATGACATAGATGATATATTTGCCTCTGTGGGTTTGTGAAAGACGCGACGTAAACTACTAACAACAGCTCATCTCAGAGAACAGGATGACGCTTTACTCTGTGCAGAGAAAAATGGATGCAACTGAATTTGTAGTAATGATTTTACATTTTCTGAATGTTATACAAGCCCGAAACCCCCGTAGCTGCCTGCACGGTTAACTTCTATGCTTGATGATGAAAAGCAAAATACTTCCTCTGACTCCACAAAGCATTAATACAACGATGCACGCTTCCTCAGGGACCACGATCATTGGAGATGAGCAGAAAGCTGGTGTGAGTGACTGTAAAAGCAGAAAATAATATAAATGGCCCAAACTATGCTCACATGGTGTTTTTAATATGCCGGAATTGTGAATGAAATCAGCATCCACATGTCTGAGCGATTCCACCTTAAAACTACAGCGTACCTATAACAGGGTTTCAGACATAAACCTTATGGAACCAATCCCGTCAGCTTGCTGGTTGGGACTTTCCATATTTTTTATTTTTTTCTAGAATCGGTTCAATCATGTGTGACTGAATAGAGGAAGCAGCGACAATGTGCCAGGACGGGGTTGTTTTAACGGGGGTTTTAACGAGGTTTATCAGATCCCTGCAGAGGGACTTTAAAAGTCATGAACTGTAACAGGGTGCTGATGTCTGGATACCAACTCGTGTAATAAAACCTTCCTGCCTCATTATTGATCCTGTCTCTGTACAATAGACGCATCTGAGGCTGGCTTTGATTTCAAACTTTAAAAAAAAAAGTCAAATAACAGCTGTTATACATGAAAGTTATTCAAATGTCTACACTGTCATATGCAAAAATATTTCCATATTTTTTCCAGTGGGTTGGCTGTCAACAGAGAACAACTGCATTTGGAGACTCATGGAAGTGGCTCAAAGAGTTTATTTTTTTAGGAATAAGTCTGACCAGAATAGTGTATTTATTATTTATAAATGTTCCCTGTGAAGTAGAATAGCTCAATGATACAGTCTGATAAGCATGGGTGGATCAAGCATACTGAAGCCGTGTATTTTTGGTGATAAACACCAAATGAGGCATTTAGACGTCCACTCTTCTGCTGATAACACGGTGGAACAACATCATTAGAACTGCTAATGGCTCATCTTGTTGTGTCCACTTACAGTAGCACTCAAAGAGAAAAAATATTTGTTAATTAACCATAACAATCCTACATATAAACCAGTTTTTAAGTTGTAGACATGATGGATTAAGCTCACAAATTTAAAAAAAAATGCAGTGTGTGAGAGGCTTTTAAGATGATGTGACACAAATTGTCTAAAGCGAGCATCTGGTCTGCAGGTATTTGTGGCTCCACCTGGTGGAGCTGATGATTAATGCTGGCAACGATTAGTTCCAGACTGTTGATTGATCTGTGGGAACGGGGAATGAATCCCTCATCCTTGTTAATCGTGAGGCCCTTGGCAGATGCAGCGTGACACAGCAGAGGCGTTAATCTTCTTCTCCAGAATTGAATTTGTGCCCAAAGAGACTGTGAGTGCTGATGTGAACACACCTGCAGTGGCATATATTAGTGTGGACAGTGTGGAATCAGCTCAAGGCCTTTTCAGGTCTGAGAGCTGTGGAGGCACAAGTGGCACTACATTGAACCGTGCAGGTGTCTGGCAGGCCACAGCGACAGAGGCTGTTCAGAAGAGGAGGCTGTGCACCAAAGGGTCAGTCTTCTTTACAGCCAGCATTTTTTTGCTTCCCACCGTTTTATCGTCCTCTGCCAAAAAAGACTCGGTCCTCCCATCTGCACAAACAGAGCAGCTTTCCTCCCCCTTGCAGATCCCGACATGGTTGAGTTACGGTCTCACATCAACCTGCCAGATTTATTTGTGCATACGACTCTGCAGATTCCTGAACATTCTAGATTTTATCTAAACCATTTAGCCAACTTTTAAAAAACGTTCTTACACCTATTTGGTAAAGTAAAGGAGCAGGAGTAAAGCCTCGAAGGACTGCATCACGCATAGGCACATAACAAGTCAGAACAGTTTGTCTCTCTGCTGCAGCTGAAGTTGCTGTGCCAAATTCTATCAGTATCCAGATTATTACACTTGATGGGAAGTACGGTTAGATGGGCACAGAGGAGGATATGAATGTCAGCACGACTTTGGTGCACGCGGGTCATCTTGTCTCTTTCAAGAACAAGAAGTGAAACAAAAAGTGAGGAAGATCGGTGCTTTTGTTGCCTTTCAAATCCAGCCGCAGTCGAAGCAGAAGCACCGGAGTGTGAATTAATCTACGAACAGATGTCTCCTGATGAAAACGTACCGATTATATCAGAAATCAGGATGCAAAGATGCAAAAACAATCATCTTGACCTTGCTGCTTTTACGAAAGAAATACAAAATAAGTGAAGTCTGTAAACTGATGCTGGTGTAAATGTTTCAGTATAGAATTAGGATATGTGTGTCTGCAGAGTGTGGATGTAATTAAGTTGTGTTTGCATCCCCTAACCTCCCAGCAAACTGTCAGTGCCCAACTAACAACACTGTCCAGGTAATAGAAAGAACTTCCCCGGGGTTGGTAGGCTGATTCCAGCAATAGCTCCTCTCGGGTTTATGTCCTTTCCAGCCGTATACCGTAAAAGCCTGCATCATTATCTGGCCGGGGCAGCAAGCCCTCAGCTTCGTGTGCTTTCTCAGCTTAGCGTAGTGAGACCACCGTGTATGTCAGCCAAGAGGTATTTAATAGCATATCACTGTAAATAGGTGGTTCCACACAGTCGGGCTCAGCGCTTGAACTACACATATTTTTGTTGGTGCTTCTCCAGGGATTCGGTGAATGCATCAGTTTTAGCTTGCAGGCATAATATGACCTAAAACAAGACAGAATATAAAGGTCTGTGCTCCCAATATGACTTTCTTTGGTTTATTTTCCTCCCACCTTGATAGCAGAAAGGGAACAGAGCACAATAAATGTTTCAAGTCCTTCTTTTTATTTGCAGCACGGAGCTTTGGGATTCTCAACATTATGCTCAGAGGGGAATGAAATCAATCACATCATTACCACCACAGAGACTAAAAGAAGAAGAAAAAAATCATACAGCCATTGAAGCTAACCCAGTGCATCAAGCCCCAGTAATGTTCATAACCCAGCTTGGTCTCTCGTAGCTGAATTATTTAAAGCATAAAACTGTAGAATAAATAAAGTGGTAAAACAAGCAGAAAGAACCTGCAAAGAAAAAACAAAGAACAGAAGGGAGTGTAAACAGTGTTTGTGTGCCTGCTTGCCTCTACAGGCTGTCAATCACAGCGCAATTATTATTTTTCCATTATTGTAATTATGTGTAGAGATAGCAAATGGAATGAGGGAATTCAAACTTTGTCTTGTGCGACAGAAGTACACAAGGGAAGGTTTAAATTACCTTATGTGGGAAAGTCTAATATAGGCTGTGCTCGTCAGTGATGTAAGTATTGATGTAAGTCTTTGCATTTACACAAATTTTGCATGTTTTATCACACTTTATGAATGTGCACGGAGACAGAGAATATATGTGACAGCAGGCTGTAGCTGCAGAGGATAAAAAACTGAGCATAAAGTGGTCACGCACGACGCCGTGTGCGCCGTTCCCCAGCTGCAGTTAACATAAAGAGAACATCCAGTGAAGAAAAAGTGGTGGGAGTGCAGACTTTTATATTCCTTGCTGTGTTTACTGCCAGCGGTCTATGTACCTTGGTTAAAATCTGCTGGGAAAGCACAGTGATATGTTATTACTCAAGTCCATGAACACGACCTACTGAAGTCCCAGCTGGACCGTTTCCATCCATCCATTTATTCCCTATACTGTCTTATTCAGAGCGCACTATTATAGCAGCACAATAAAGAAGCCTATTACCGGTACTGTTTAACACGAGCTTCACAAAGGTCAGTTTAGTAGGACTCAGTCAGTTATGGTAACTGGATGTTTGCATTTTTTTATTTTTTATTTTTTGCACACAGTAAAATTGGACCTCTGGGACTCTTCTAATGTTTCACTAAAGATCAAGGTTCACCTGTGCAGTTTTATTGCTAGAGAGCAGTGGGCATGGCAGGTTTAGGACACTGTTTGTTCTTAACAGTAGAACTGAGCTTTATGCAAATGATTACAGAAATTTGACTGCACTGTATGTCGAGCACGTCCTCGAGCGTCTACCAGTTTTAATTTACGTCTGTGCAAATGAAAAGCTATTAGCACTCTGCAAATGTATAATTGACAGAAAACAAATCTGCTAGTTCAGATAGGCAGTGGTTTCAATACTTTTGCAATCAAAATGACTAAAAATTTCTTCTGAAAATGTTCTATTTTCTGTTAATGAACTTGAGAGGACTCATTCTAATGTGCTTGACCCTGAAAACAAAATGCAGCAGCTTTTAAAAAATGAAGACGCTTTAATCTTTTGGAAATGTTCAAAATTAGATTTTAAATCGCCCAGCCTCCATTTGTAATTGTTTTACGCCATTATGCTTCATTTTACATTGATTTATTGAATATTTAAACTTATTTGCAAGTGTTTCTTGTTTTACTGTAATTTGCATTAAAAATACAAACAAAAAAAACCCAAAACAATTCATCTTTCCCAAACAGGCAGTTTGGATGAACACCCAACTTTAATGTGAAGGGGAATGCCTTTTCTCCAGCATTTCTCTTTGTTGTTTCCTTCCTGCAGATAAATGAAATGCACATCCACTGAGGACTGATTACTCTTTCTTCAGTACAGTATAGTATATTTATATATATTTACAGGAGCTTTCTGGGGCCCTAAAATAACCCTCACTTGAAAATGTTTTTATATCAATTTTACTTGTTCAAGGGCCACTAATTAAAAAAGAATCTGCTGGAAACAGTTTACACCGTGTCCACATCAAAAGTCATGGCTGTGTGAGTTATATTTATACATATGAAGAGTTCATTTGCAAAAACAGATCCATCCTCACAAACCTTCAGAAAACCCACTTTCCCATCGTCTACCTGAGACAATATAAATCAAACTTAGGTTTTCTCTATTTTCATGTCATTTCTACTGAGTCAAATCCACTCAACTTCAGTTTGACTGATATTATCTTCAAGGATTCAAGGATTCAAGGGACGTTATTTACATGTTTGTGGTACGAAATTAGTACTCAGGTCCTGGTTTTTAAAGAAAAAAAGCCTAATAAATAATAAGTACAATAGAAACAAGAGCAAAATATAAGTAAAAATACAAGCAAACAACAAAAAAAATACGTTTTCTGAAAATCTACTAAATGGATTTATCTGTTTTTGCAAATGAACTCTTCCAATGTTGAACCCATAATATAGTGTCCCAGCTAAGACTCTTTTTAATGATTAAAAACAGGGTTCTCTCTTCTATGGAGCTTAGTTTTTGGACCCAATTAACAAATATTACAATTAAACTGTACATCTATAAAGACTGAAACCAACATAAGTTTGATATTTCCGGTATATTCCGTGTGAAGTGACACGGGTTGACCCCTTCAGAGAAAACACACACGGTCTGAAACACGCGAAGCCACAACACTGTCCCTCCCCGGCTCCCGTAGCTTCCCATCCTGAAGGTGGGGCTTTTGTTGCAGGAGCGGTTTGTATTCGGAGAGCCGATGCCTCGGTCTGCGCTGTTAATGCAGGCAGCAAGATAGCATCAACCAAGAGCAGAACCACGAACCCTGCTTTGGTAAGGCTTCACAACTTTCTCATTGTGCTGGAACAACTGTGGGTTTCCTTAACGGGGCCTTTAGAGAGAACCGGTACCGGTACCACACCTGTTTTAAGGAGCGACCAGTGGACCCAGAGGGGGGGAGACCACTGAACACAGGATGGGTCCAAAAAAAACTCTTAATTCGTCTCAGATTTAAGCAGCTAATGTAAATATGGTTTGGTGCTAGTTGTGTAGCTAAGCTAGCTGCCGTTTGTGTTGGTTTTAAACGGCTACGATGCTAACGGTAGACGTCACGCTAAGTTGCCGCACATTAGCCGCTCCGTAGCGCCGCTAATGTGGGCATTTGGTTTAATGTTGTCGTCGCTCGGTCACTTTTCTTCCTCTTTTTCCTTTAGCGAGCCGCTGTTTGTCCGTTAGCGCCTGTTTAATGCCCGCAGCGCCGCCAGCTCGTTTAGCAATAACGGTTAACCAAAGTCCGAGCTTCGGTGTTTAACGTGTAAAGTCACCTGAACGCAACACGGACGTCTGAGAAGGTAAGTTGATGGAAAAAAAAAAAAAAAAAATGAACTCTTTTAATTAGTGGTGAATCAGTCTGAGGTGGTTTGTTGGCGAAAAGTTTTCCTGTGAGGAGATGACACACCCAAAGCAGCTCCAGGGTTTGAACTGTCAGCACAACGGCCAGTTTCCATCATAGTTGGTTTGTGTTGGCAGTAATGCTGCTGGTCTGTGTCTGATCCACCACATTAAACCATAAAGTTATCTCACATTGTAGGGAGTTTGTTGCTGTGCTGTGGAAACCACTGGCTCCTCCATATCCTCACTATGGAGTCACTCTAATTCAAAATAGTTGAGAATCTGAAAGGAGGAGGAAGTTGAGTCAAAGTGGAGAAAGCTGATTGCAGCGCTTTTAAATAATTACTAGATGACTTCTTTCTTTGTTATACACAACACTGATCATTTAGTTTGAATTGCTGTTAAACTATTCAAAACTCACACTAGACGGCTGAAAACATGGTTTGTTGTTTTGTTTTATGTCAAGTCACCTGAAGTAAATGATCACCCGTCGGCGCCCTAAAGGAGAGAGGAGAGGATAGGCTTTAATGAAGATGGATGCAGTGAGATAGTCATCGCTGACCGGCTTGGAATGAGCGAAACAAAATGAGAAAGAATCGCAAAGGAAGAGGCAGAAAACTGGTTGTGACAGTGGTCCAGTAATTACATCCGCAGCTGTAATAATAACTTTGTTTGTTCGGCACAGTTCATAGCTCAAGGACAAAAAAAATAGACGTATCTCAAAACTAATAGCATTAAACATACAGCAGTTAAATATAATAACGTGAAACACCAGTTATTGAAATAAAACTGTGTAGACGACAGAAATGCAAGCTAATAAAGATCAGTTTTAAGGTTTACATGGGTTTTTATTAGACAACAAATGCAGCATCTCTGTACAGTTTTGTTCTGCTCTTAGTTCAGAGACCAGAGTTAGGGATCTGGAGGAGGCATAGCTAAGAGATGAACAAACTCAAAGCAAACTGGACTTCTATACGGTCTACTGTACAGGAGATGGATAACGTTTTCAGTTCCCTTCAGCCTTTTTTTTTTTGTTTTTTGAGTAGGAGGAAGATAGTGTTGGCCAAGTACCGCACGCTTGTTCCATCTCATTATTAATACCAACCCTACTTTCCTATCACAGGAAAGTGACAAATACAATTCATCATCCAGATTTGTGTGACTCAAGGGTGACTAACGGCTAATTTAAACAGCCCCGGAGATGCATAAGCTCTCCCTTTTATCATTGTTCCTAGAATTACATGCAACCAACCAACCCCGCATAAACAACTCATGAGCAAAATGCTGATTCCAGCTCAGTGCAGCATATTCTGGGAAACCGGTTCAGGAGTCGTCTGACAGTCTTGCAGAGCTCCCTCAGATGAGTTTGTTTTGGAACTACTAAAACCCGATTTTTTTTTAATGACTAAATAGACAAAGTATTCTGTGTCGTCCCACCATAACATATAATTACCTCATTTACAAAATGCTGCTTCATGGCTTTTCATGGAAAAGCCTGAGACTAGACCGGGTTCAGTTCTGGCGAAGATGCAGTTTTTCTTCAAAGCTGTAGACCAGCAGGCCGTTGATATCAAAGGTGAAGAAAGGCCTTGGAGGTGGGAATCTCTGGCTGTGTCAGGACAAGACTCTCAATGCAGAATGATTATTGATTAACCTACAATAAAAAGCAAGGAGTTATAAACTTTTGTTCCAGTTGATGTCTGCCAGAGCACAGACTGCTAACGGGACGTAGCTGACAGTTAAGATAACTAGTTTTGGTAAAGGTCGTCTAACACATTTTTTAAAGTTACTCACGTGAATTACGTTAACTGCATCAACATGAAATCTTTGGAGATGAGGAATGTGATGATATAAATGCTTTCTGACCTACTGGATTTATATCTGTGCACCGAGCATGTCTTGATCTAAACTCTTGTTTTGTTTTTTATGCTAAGGCGTGTGGTTCCTTCCTGTTACCACAGCTCATCACAATAAGGTGCTTCACTTGGCTTCCCTTGTTTTTTTTTTACTCAGCCTGATTGGCTCAGATGAAAGAGCTCCACCTGGTCGTCTGATCAGTTTTTCATTTTCTGAGGAGGCTTGTGAATGACCTGGATTCTTAGAGTGCGATAACACCGGAGTCAAGAAACCATCTGCTAATGATGTTGGCAGTGGAAGTACAGGGCAAGGGCAGAATTCCTCTTTTTCTTTTTTTCTTTTTTAAACTGAACTTGCAAAGTGAGTGATTATGTGCTAGAGATGGAGCTGAGGTCAGTGCATACCTCGCCATCATCAGCTGTCTGCCTGAGTCAGCGAGGGCACAGGGAGGTTCATATATTTAGTGTGACTGTCAGTTAATTACCTAATGAGATGGAAAAAAACTGCTGTTTTTTTTTACATCTAGTCATCTGATATAACATAAAGTGCTATGTCCAGCTAGTAAGAAGAGTATATAGTGTCATCTGGCATACCTATAGTATCTGGGATTGGTGTGTGTAACTGTCCACTTATAAAAAGAAGGAAGAGGAACAAGTTATGTAAATGTGTGTTTGCAGAACTCTGTGATAATTCAACTTTTTGGATGCTTTAATTCTGTGTAACCCACTGCTGGTGCCTCAGGCCATGCTCACCTCGGTGCAGCTGCTGCGGAGGCTACCTGTGTCGGCTCGGTTTGCCTCCACGCTTCACATCCACAAGAGTCCCTCATTTACTATGAGAGCCCGAGAAGAAGCTCATCTCTGCTCCACCATGTTTCTAATTACATTAGAGGTTTTTCCTTGGAAAGAATCAAACAGCAGAAACATGGAGCTCATTGAAGAAAAACAACACGACCTTCTTCATTTCATTATGTCCGTGTTGTGTGCAACACCTTTCTGCAGTGAGTAAATTAAACACGTACCTTTATAGAAAGACTAAAGTCCAGCTGGAGGCAAATCACTTTGCTGCAGCACAGCTGAAGGTAAAGCAGCCACAGGCCAGCAGTTGCTTTCCTACAACACCTCCGTCTCTTTCATTTGATCCCATTTCTTCCATTTCAATTTGTGCAGTTGGTATCCACTGTTGGTGCGGCAGAGCTGTACACGTATGTTGTTTAGCTGAGGTAGAGAATTTGAATCAAGATTTGCTGTCACTGTAGCTGTTGAAGTGTGTCATGATGCAGCGCTAGGTTTATTAACTCGTGAGTCATTTGGCATCATGTCAGTAGCCCGACTGTGTCACGTTAACATCCAGGTCCGGACAACACAGGACTTGGGTAGCCTTGCTTTTGGGTACGTAGAGATCTGAGATCCCACTCGGCCTCTTTGCTCCACTGCCACACACCTGCACTCACAATGTGTCCTCCTCCAGACAACACCGTCACTTCACAGAGTGAGAGGCCGTCTCAGCCTGTTAACGTATTTTAGATGCACATTTATGTAAAAGCTGGTGGCAAAGACAGAAGATTTGATCCAGTTTTCTTCCCTTTCCATTTCAGTAAACCTGTGTGTTTATTTCAGTCACAGCTTATTGTGTGCTGCATGGGTCCAGTATGAAGGTACCGTACGGCAGTTTGAGGCCGACCGTTTAGTCTGTTCAGAACGGTACAGAAAGTGTCCAGCCCTGAATTTTACAGGCACCACTGGCCCCATTAACACATCTGAGCTGAGGCTGAAGAATCGTGGGGATTTTGGGTTGTTTTTTTCCAGCAGTGCTGTCATGGTTTACAACTGAACTCATTTACACCATGATAGCACCACAGGCCTCTGCCATGGTGTAGGTGGTATGGAACTGAGCCTGTTGTGTTTCCTGGCAGGCAAATGGAAGAAAAAATAATATATAGCGAGTTGGGATAAGTAGTGGGCAGCTGAGAGTTACTCACCAGGAACAAATAGGTTTGTGAATAAATGTATGCGGAGCTCTGAATGCTTCTCTCTGTCTTCCTTGAATCAATGTAGAGGAATGCTGAGGTAATGACACAAGTGTTTGGAGACGATCGTCGGTGTCAGCTGCAGGGCGGTTAGAGAGGATGTCTGCTGTGTGAGGCCTAAATCCATGTTTTGCATGAGTCACTGCTCTGACGCTGTGGGGATCAGTAGCTCTGCACTGTTTGCACCTTGATGATGATTTCCATATGAATGAGAAAAGAAAATGGTTCCGAATAGAGAGGTTTTTTTTGGGAGAATAACAGTCCACTTAATGTCGCTGAAGTAGGAAGGATTGTAACCCAGAGAGGATTTAGGTCTCCACTGCCCAGTTTTGTCAAAGGCTCCTCTGTACACTCCCCTGGCTCAGGGTTGTTAGTATGCATTGTGGGCCGCTTTTTGAAAATGTCTTCCTTGCTACAGTTTGTCGTCTTTTTAAGTGGACTAAATCATTTCCTGATTACCGCTGGTGGTGACCATTAAAGCTGCTATATCTTAAAGAGGAAACACATTTCTGTAAAGACCCAGCAGCAGTTTGCTGTTGAATTATGCATCGTTGGTAACTCCTGTGATAAACAACCCTCAGCGTCTCAGGATTCCTGTCGCAGTGTGTCACAGAAGATTCATTCTTCTGGTCACCTCATGACTGAGGGGACTCAGCTAGGTTGTATTGTTTTGGCCACAGCTAGTTTTAATTATGACTTCTGAGGTCGTCAGCTGTCCACAACCCAAGGCTAGCTTCACGTTTGCTGGAGTAGAAGAAAAGTGTAGAAGTGTTGGATTTTGGGTGGGACACAGCGAGAGGTTTGATTTGCAGCTGTTTAGTGAGAGTTTTGCTTTTCTGGCAGCAAAATGATGAAGGGAGGATCTGTTTGGATACAACAAGGATGAACAAGATGAATATCGCAGTATTTTTTTCTTTTAGCAGCTTTTGACCATAATTCTTCTCCTCACATAGCATCAGTCAAACCCAGCAGCCTTCCTGTTCAGCCACCCTGTCACTGAGCTATCTGGAGTGTTTTCACTGACTCAGGTGACTGAGATGAGATCAGAGAAACGGCTAATCTCCTTCACAGATCCTTGGAATTCGGAGGGTTTTTGTTGGGCCAGAAAAGCCCCTGTGTTCTTCATCAGACGGGGAGAGGAAATCCCCTCACCCCCGGGATCTCAGGAATGGAGGGAGAGCGTGTGCATCCTCAGGCTCTCTGCTGGTATGGCTCAGATGTCTTGGATTTACACGCATAGATCAATTCGCTTGCACTGCTTCCCTCAGAGTGGAATCTGGGCATACCAGTACACGACGCTGAAATTGACCATCGCTGTCGCTAACACGCTGTGTTTGTAGCAGTGATACTCCTGCACAGAGAGGGTTTAGTCATCATACCTGCACAAAGAAGAGACAGAAGTGGGGATGTCATCAGGCTTTTAAGGCTAAATACCCACATTTCAGTCTCTGTAAAATCAGAATAAAACTTGTAATTAAATAAAGTTGATTTGTGCTGCTTAATTGATTGAAGCATGTCTGATTGGTTGTTTTGCTTTTCTGCATGGCCTGGCAGCATCAGTATGGCTTGTTTCTCACTATATGTTTGCTGTAATCTTTTATTAGTGTCTGCTGAGCATGGATGGAGCATCGGGCCATCCTCCAAAGGGAATCTTAATGAATTCCTGTTGCCCACACTGCACTGGTGTCATCTATATTTCAGGAGCCTAGCAACCAGAGTGGTCTGTTAGACTGTACCCCTCCTTCTCTGTAACCCCACATCCCCTAAGAAGGACCAGCACCAAGCCGGCTCCGGTTCCATAACTGGGTCACGCCTAAATATTAATTCCTCTTCCCTTTTGCCAGCGCCCTCCATTCTCACCCTGCATGTGACTTGTGTTGCAGTGCAGCTGGTGGAAATCTGACAGGACCCCTCCCCTGCTCTCTGGATTTCCTCTGGAAACTTTGCACTAAGCATTTTTTTTCTTCTTCCTCAGTTTATTTGATGCTGTTGATGTATCTCTAGTATTGTAGCCTGTGTGTGCCTGTGCTCCATGAAGTGGGTTACAAGTGAATAATTTAAACAGTGACCCTCATGCACGACTTTCACCTGATTTCAGAAGGTGTGTAAATGAGTGTGTGTGTGCTTGTGAGGGGGTATCTTTCCCATGAGCCCTTTCACTGGCCTGGTTACTGATAACAAAGACAGGAAGTGCACAGGTCAGACTTCCTGGTCAGGGAGAGTGGAACCGTGATGCCACATCCTCGGTGTCAGCTGTCGTCATGCTTTATCAGCAGTAGTAAAGGTTAGCGTGATGGAAATCAGGCATTCTGCTGTTAGACTGGGGTTGCTAATTTTAAACAGACCGCCCGTTTGATAGTCAGCTCGTTATCATTAATCGTTATCCTATTAGTCCTTAAAGCCAGTGAAGTACAGTCGGTTTTGTCCCAGATGCTGGTGAAGCCACTTTTAACCACTTAACTGGTATATTTGCCACAGAATGGGCTCAATTACATCAGCCGCTCTGAACAGGGCTACAGGACTCCACTGCCGGCTCTGGCTGCGTTCCAAACTTTGTCTTTTTAATGTAAATATGTACTACAGCTGTCCTCACAAAGGATATGCTAATCCATGGGCTATGCATACAATTGTGAGGTACTACTTTGTCATAATACTACATTTTACTACTTATAATAACATAATACTACTTTTTTTTAACCATCGCAGTCTGTTGTTCAAAACAAGCTGTTGGTGCGCTCTTGAAGGCTCCAGCTGGTTTACAGGAGACACCGTGACATATTTGATGTAATTGTGAAGAGAATTGTGGGTCAGAATGCCCCACAGATCATACTGGTTTGCATTCTGCAGAATCAGACTGGATGTAGGAGTATGTGAGGATGTTTTTGGTGTGCTGCATTTGACATGCTGAGTGTTGGGACACACTAAATGTTTTTCTAGGATATGATATAGTATGCAGGTATGGAATGCATGTCCCTTGTCTTCTGCCTTATTAGTAAATATGTTGTCAATCAGTGAAATTATTAAACAGCAAATCATTGATTTACGATTTTGGACAATGCAAAATTCTCCCATGCACGGTTGCACATTAAATTATTTTCTGCAGGATTTGATGCCGTAGATTTTCACACCAGGAGTTTGAGGCTGGTTTTAGGATTTATGTCGTGACATTTTCTCTGCATTTGTAATGAAAAGCTTCTTGTGAAAGGTACGAGCTCCTCACTTAACGTTTGCTTTCTTCACAGTAGACTCGTGGCACTGTTTGAGATGAAATGTTTACCGTTGGGGAGGAGCAGATTATGAATAATGCTATAAATCAGCTCAGTGCTCCCATTAGCGTGACATCCCAGGAGGAGGGACGAGTCTTTCTTTCTGCAGGGAGATGAAATGATAGTGGAAGACAGTAAGAGGGAGAAATGGGTTGGGTCCCATGTTGTAACAACAGTGTTTAGTCATAACTCTGAGGCACAACCCTGGCACTATTAATTCTCTGGTCCTATCTGCCAGATGCTCCGCCTGGTGCCTGGCTGTACGTAGCATGTATGCAGTAGGGTCAGTAGATGGCTGGTTGTTGACCTGTCTGGCAGGATGACACCAACTCAGAGATGAGGATTGATTTAGGAAGATAAAATATTAAAAGTATTGATCAGGCAGTGGAACTATTTGTTGGCTATTTTGAAGAAAGTGACGGTTTTCCCAGAGGCTGCACTAAATGTGTATGAAGACGTTCATGGACCTGGTGCTGCAGCACTGAGCTTCCATTATAATCAGTCAGACAGGTGAAGGATAAGTGTGCACCACAGGGATATACGCTGCAAACACATCAGTACATTAGTCTTTTTCTTAAGTTACTTTACACAAGAGCCGGGTCTAGGAACTGAGGACACAAACACCCCAAAATGAAAACAAACCGTCTTGTTCTGTCACAACCCGACACCTTCATCCACTGTAGAGGACACGTCCTGTGGCACTTCCACTCTCTGAGCCGTCCACATTGATCGAACATTCAGTGTCGCTCCAGCATTGCTGTGTCATAAAAACAGGTTATTGGCTGTTGGGTCGAACACAACATGCATCCTTCAATATGGATGACAATAACAATAACAAAGCAACAAGACAAAGTGTTAGAGCCAGTTCCTAAAGGGTTAAATGATCATTAAAACAGTCGTCTCTATCGATGGAGTGGACTACTCACTTCCAGCTTCAATGTGGGTATTATATAGCAGACGTTGTTTACTGCTTTAGTTTTAACATACTAACTGATAAGTTGCTCTGTTGCCTCAAATAGCAGCATGTAGTGGGTCTTGCACCTCCCTTTTAAGAAGTTTGATAAGAGGAATCAATAATCCCTGCATCACTAGTCCAGCCTGGTCAAACAGATGAGCTCTACAGTCCATTATATAATGAACAATACAACATACTGAGTTCTTGGCTGCAGTATATACGACCAATAGGTGAGGCAGCTTGATGACTTGCTCTGAACCCAGCACACATTTCACACTGTCAATAGTTTGATGTCTGTCCAGATGAAGCGGCGGTGAAGACGTGGCAGGCAGCCGTTTACGGCGTCGTCACTCTGCACCCTGTTGGAAGTTGCATCTGACAGACAGAAGATACTGAAGTCAGGCAAAAGCAATTGACTGTGAGCTTTCACCTTCTGAGGGCAGGGCCATTACGGAGCAGATAGATGGCCAGTCACGTCTGCCTTCTCTTTAACGAGTTTAGCACATGATGCCCTATTTTAATGCATTCGTAAATGCCGCCTTGCAGTGGAGAATGATGGCTTCATTACTTCTGATCAGTAGCAATGACCTTTTGATGGCGAACTCTATAAAGTTCTAGGATTCATGAGTAGGCAATTTGGCACTTTAATGGAAATGGTGGGGGTTAAGATTCAAGATTTGCTGGAGCACAGCCTAGAGCCTTGGCACAGAAAGTTACTGTCATAGTGAAAGCTGCTCAGTAACAACTGCCATCTGTCCCCGCGCTCGTCCATACGTTGGTGTTATCTCCGTGTGCAGGTTATTTACTGTACAAGACACTGATATGTTTCCACTCTCGTCATTCACAGGTTGTGTCAGCGCGTGTGTGTGTGTGTGTGTGTTTGTGCGCATGTGTTTGAGTCTGTAAGCGAGACACAAAGAAGAATCCAGTGATGGCGACCAGTAAAAGTAAAAACCAGAGCTCTCTGGCCCTGCACAAGGTGATCATGGTGGGAAGTGGCGGCGTGGGGAAGTCGGCGCTCACCCTGCAGTTCATGTACGATGAGGTGAGTCAGCACACGCCTGTAAACGACTTAAAACCGCTGTTGGTTTAAGGATGGTAGAGAAGTAAAGGCTTCAACAGTAAACATGATCACCTGCACCGCTGTGTCCAGTCAGCTGACGGTTATCTACAGTCTCTCTAATGTGGTAGCGCATGTCTAAATCAGCACTGTCCTTACAGTAGATCACCAATGAAAAGCTAAACTGCTGTTGAAACTGCTCTCTGTCGCATGAGAACAAGAAACGACCGTCACAGAAGTCCAATAACACTCCTAAAAGGTTTACAAGGGGACTGCTGTAAAAAGAAGTGCCCTGCTCTCCTTTCTACAGATGTTGTTTATTGTGACAACGCCTCAGTGAGGGCAGAGGCCGCTACAGTCTGGCTCTGCTCCCAAGCAGCATATCAGCTCAATGTTCTGGTTCTGTGTCTGATGTCCGTGTTGAACGGCGTCGCTCTTCACCAGCTGCAGAACTTCTCAGGCTTCACTAAAGCTCAAGTCATGTGAGTGCTGCTCAGAGCCTCGTTCACGCTTCAACATATCTGAAGATGTCTTTTCATCCCCAGTTTGTGGAAGACTATGAGCCGACGAAGGCAGACAGCTACAGAAAGAAGGTGGTTCTGGATGGAGAGGAGGTCCAGATCGACATCCTGGACACGGCGGGCCAGGAGGACTACGCCGCTATCAGGGACAACTATTTTCGCAGCGGCGAGGGCTTCCTGCTGGTCTTCTGCATCACGGAGCACGAGTCCTTCACGGCCACCGCTGAGTTCAGGTACTGATGCACGCATGTAAACGTGACGCCTGGCAGAGCTTCACTCTGCAAACTGTGAGGGAATGAGTGCTATTAGGAGACCAACATAGTGGTTTAAATATACAGTTAGTAGGCAGGGAGCACTTAGAAAAGAATCTGTCTGGTCTTCTTTTTTCTTTCTATTACCCAGTCCAAAAAATTTAATGACTATCTGGCAGAATCAGGCCTGGAATTATGAACGTAAATCCAGATAAGAAGATTGCTCAGGAGCTTTGCATGTAGAAAACAGGACCTGCACCACGGCTTTGCATCGATGGTACTCTCTAACGTGTTATATTTGTGGAGAGAAGGATGTCGGTGTGGCAAAAAAACATCATCAGCTTCAACCAAATACTGAAGCTCGCCTGCTAATTTTAGTCAACAGAATCATTTACACCTGCATCAGCCTCACTTTCACACAACATGCTGTAAATAAGGATGGAGAACAATGTGGTGTTTCTGACAACACACTAATCCTGATGATCCTTCTAATCGGCTCTTAAATAAACGTTGTCAGTTAATGAGGACGTGTGTAAAACATTTTATCGTGTTGGATTGTATTTCAAACAAAAATCACGAGTCAACCAGTGAACATGCCCACACTGGACGCTTTGTGCCGTGCTGACAGGGAGCAGATCCTGCGGGTGAAGGCAGAAGAAGACAAGATCCCTCTCCTGCTGGTGGGGAACAAGTCGGACCTGGAGGAGCGTCGGCAGGTGTCTGTGGACGAGGCCCGTGGGAAGGCGGAGGAGTGGGGCGTCCAGTACGTGGAGACTTCAGCTAAAACCAGAGCCAACGTCGACAAGGTGCGAACGCTCACACGTTATATTTAGAATGTAGAGCTGTGCTGCAGTCTGGTGCACTTAGAGTGAAAATTACAACCGTGAATAGTTCATATTTAGACATTAACTTCATACAAAGTATAAAAATAAAAAAGAACTAAATGAGATGTGGAGCCTTTGCAGCAACACCATTTCTCCCAGTTACAGTTTCTGAAGGTGCTCAGCATGTACGCTGCTCAAAGCATCTCTGTGAACCTGCCACGGTTCTTCTGTCTGTTCCTGTAATCCCAGACTGATTTGATGACGTCTTTGTGCAGAAGAACTTGTTCCTCTTTTGATTTGAGATCTTTGACTGTAGACTTAAGGTCACTGTCGTGCTGTAAAACGAGTTTGGGACCAATTAGATACGAGAATACAGACATGGGAGACATCTAAACCTTTTGCACAGTTCTGACGTTTATTTGATCCACATCCAGGATTTCTGCTCTGTCATCACGACACCGTTTGCATGTTGTGACAGTTTTAAGTGAAAGTGCTTCGTTGATTTCTCTCCAGGTGTTCTTTGACCTGATGCGTGAAGTACGAGGCAAGAAAATGTCAGAAAACAAAGACAAAAACGGCAAAGGTAAAAACAAGAAGAACAAGAAGAGCTTCAGAGAGAGATGCTGTTTACTCTGAGCTCTTCATGGACCTGAACAAGCCACAACTCGACTGTAATGCTGGGGAACAAAGCAGAGCGTCTTTGCCATTGTCATTCGAATGAAATTTGATTAGATTTTTTTAATAGCTTGTTATAGTTTAGTGTCTAGAACAATCTCAACCACTTTGTTGCCAGTTTTAATTAACGAAACCTGACGTAGTTTTTGTCTCATTGGGAGATGACCACTGTTGTGACTGTGACTGCAGTGCTGATGACGGCTCGCAGGAAGCCGCTGACCAAACTGCCACTGACACTAACGCTGCTGCTGCTGCTCAAGACATCCTCCACTGTTTAACTCAGCGATCGTACTGCCTTCGACTTCGGTTAGGTGTGTTTCTGTCAAGTAAACAGTGCCCTTAATTTCTGTACCGGCTCTAAATCTTAACCCGCATATTTTTTATGTTTTTTTTTTTGTTTCGGCTCTACGTTCATCCATTTACAAGGACTTCTAATGCTGCTGTCTGTCACATGTGAATCATTAATGATGACACTCGCTGTCCTGTCTGTTTAACATGTTGGCCTCATCCATTGATCTCTCCAGACTCCCGTGTCTTGACAACTTCAGAACGTGTTTGGAATGGAATTTTCAAATATTTTCATTTTCCAGCCCCGGAGGCAGCATTTTTTCTTCTCGCCGGTTCCACATTGATTCGTACAGCGCGCTGCAATCAGAGGAGCTGTTGCCAAACAGGGTTATTTTATTTGATTGTCGGATTTATCAGCCTCGACGTGATTACCACAAATTAATCATAAGACGATTTGCAGTTTTTCATGAAGAAAGCTGCGAAATGAAACGAAACGCCCGGTGACTGAAACATTTCTGTCGAGGACGTTTATCGGTTATTCCTGAAGTCACAGAGCGCCGTGTAGATATTTTACCACGTTTAGGTATTTTGAGGCTGTGAAGAAGAAGGTAACGTGGTTCCCAGTTTACTTTTGTAGAGAAGAAAGTCAGCCTGTTGTTCTTAATGGTGCTCTGCCATGTGTGTGTGATCCAGCCTGGTCCATCCTCCTCACTGTGCAGATCCTTTCCTGTTTTACACCACTGTTGAAGTTTAGAGCGTTCCTTGGCTCTGTGCTGTAAGACAGGTGTTGACAATCCAGGAGGCCATCCTGCTTCTGCATCATCATCATCATCATCAGTAACTTCTTATTAACATTTTGATGTTCCTTTCTTTCCTTCCTCGGTCTTTTAAATAACATGCACTACATTGCCAATACCTAAGAAGCGGACTTCATGCTGAGTGGAGTCGTGCTGGAGATTTTTAAGCAGTCTGTGCCAACAAAATCACAAAAAATACAAAAAGTCCAGCTATGTCTGTGGATGTACAGTGTGTGTGTTGATTAACAGAGTGTGTGTACATTTATCAGAAACCCGACTACCTTACTGTGTCTGTGAGTGAAGCTTCGACGAGGGTGCCAGTTTCTGAACTGTTTAAACAAGTGCTACAGTAAACGAGATGTTTTTACCACTGCCTAAACCATCCTGTGTAACATGCCCCCTCTTTCTTTTACTGCCTACTACTGTGAGTATGCTTCGATCTGCAGCCACTGTGCTGCTGAATAAATGCTGTTTTCTTTGTAAGCAGTGGACTTTTTTTTTTCTTTTTTTCCTCAAAGCAAAAATGAAAATGGTTCGAGTGGAGCACCGTTAATTTGCATTTTATATTCCAGCCATAGCAACAACAGATTTATATGTGGTCCAGTTTAGTCTAAGTAGGTTGAGCTGCAGGCTGCCCTCTGCTGGTGAGTGGCGGTATTGCTCAGGGTGTGAACACTACACATTAACCACTGGAGTGAAATGTTCTGGTTGTCATTACCTGGTTCCTGGAGTATATCCTGTGCCCTAGTTTAGTCAGATAACCCGGCAGAGGAGTGCCATCGGCCTGCTTTTTGGGTTTTTTCTTCTGTTGTAATTTGACAGTGATATACTACCACCATGGATATTAACCTTACAGCCTTATCTTACATGACGGGAATTATGTACCGCTATCCGTAAGATGAGCCAGTCGTGGGCTGTCGTCGCCGAACCCCTGGGGCTGGCCGGGTCGCTGAAACTCATTTCACAGTGTGAAAACAGGGCTGACTACATCACCAGGCAAAAACTGACCGTACATCACTGTGAGAATAGTTTTCGTGCGAAGGATAAGAGGAAGTGTCTTTCCTTGGTAACGTGTTAAAGGAAGGGAAAACCACCGACTTCTGGTTTGACTGCATGTCCTCCACAGTTAGAAGTGAAAGAGCAGCTTGTGTTGCTGGAGCCCAGTGGCATTGAGACCCAAATTGAAAGTGGGTGAAAATTCACCAAGCAAATTCCTGTTGGAATTATTTATGTCTCTCTTGTTTAAAAGTGAGTTTGCGATGCAGCGACCTTACTCTGCTTCAGTTTCTACTCCGGTGTTCCTGTAGGCACTGCTGATTTTCTGTGATACTTCTACAACCTTCTGGGAACATAAATTTTCATCTTTTCCAGCTCGGTTATGTCATTAAGTCGCCCTTTGGTGTCGACACTCAGATATCCCCCATGTCCTCAAATCAATCGGCCGTTTGTTGGCGATGCAGCAGCTCCCGGCTGAACATCTTTACAGCATCGCAGATAAGACTCTTACCTCTCAGGTCTTTTGGACAGAATTGTATATTTACAAGTATTGATCAGGCGGGCCGGCACCAGGTGAATTCTTAAATCCAGTGTTGAGCGCTAACAGAGGGAGTGTATATAGAAGCGCTGTGGGGATTTAAACCTCTCACTTTAATGGGAGCCACTGTTCCACATTTACTCCACACTTCACAAACACACTAATCCCCCATAATTCATATCACCTGCAAAACCTACCAGGTATGAAAGCCTGCGGCGGCTAAACATGTCACAGCTCTGATAAGCGCATTTACCTGGCTGACACTCACCTCTCCGGATTCCCACTCTTCTGCTGCACCTCTAAGTAGGCAGATTAGGTGGTCTGTTAAACCCACAGGAAGGCACTTATTTAGAAATACATGAAAGGGCAAAGTGAGCCAGGCTAATGACCGATGCAGTGTCACCGGCGCACTCTCGGGTCTTTTATCATTCTGCAGAGAGGGCCCCCGTCCTCTGAGTAACCCTCATTATATCTGAGCTAATGTTGGGAATGAGGATGTTCAAGTGATAAAGCACCATCACAGTCCTTCATTATACAGAAAGAGAAACAGACTCGGTGGAATTGTGCTCGACCTATAAGATAAATGCAATGGACAGAGAATAACTCCTATTTTAGCGACTGTGCCACATCCTGCTGTCTGCATGGCGCGTCTCAGAGGGGAGGCTCTGGTTCTCTCTCCGACCATGGGATGGCAGTCTTGGTGTTCTGTAGGAGCCGGTCCGATGTGTGCTGCACTCATTAGTCCATTCCCTGCTATAGGCTTCACTCACTGCTGGCTGTAGATTGACTGAATGAGGCAGTGTTTATCCGACCCCGTTAAACATTTAGCCCATGCAGAATTAATGACTGGTTTACAATTATGTGTATATCAATTAATTATAATAGTGTCACATAATTAGTGACTGCACAAGTTGAATCTTTTTTTTTATTTTGTTTTCATTCAAGTCTGTCATTAGTTTCTGAAACAATTCACAGACAAAAAAAAGCATTTATTCTATAACTGCAGCACAATTGTAAAGTAAACCGTGACTCCCTAAATATGAGCACCTCGGCAGCATGTTGTTATCGCTGCAGCCGTCTGGTCCGTCAGCAGCAGCCCAGACCGCTCCAGCATGCATTGTGTGGCTGTAATAGCAAAACTATCAGCAGCACAAATGATGCTATTGGAGGAAAGAAAGCCTATTTGAACCGTCTCTTATTTTCTCTCTCACTTTTGCCATTTTAAGGAGGGTAAGGCGATCCTTCAGGACGTCGTCATGTGTTCTCCACAGAGTGTTCTCAGCAGACATGATGGATGATAGTGTGACGCCTCCATATGATACCGGAGGAGCCCCTTCATGCAAGCTGGACCCTATGCTAAATGTTTTAAGTGCTAATAATAACAACGGTGCTTCGTTCCTTTAAAAGCCAGGGGTATTTGTTCATAATCACAAATAGCTGCTGCATGAATTAGTTTTTATTCTTGGAACTTTTATTCTGAGCTTTTTAAATGTGAAAAATTAGACACTTTGTAGCCTCGACCAATTATTTAAATCAGAGAAGTTTAAAAGGGAAATCAGTCTTTGTTGGAGCTGCCAACAGCTCATTGAAGTCTGAGCCAATATGCTCCGATCAGACGGCGCTTTTATATGAAGGGTCACAAGCCAAAAAGGTGGGGAATCGCTGCTTCAGATGATCCGGTACGCGTGTCAGACCCTCATATGAGACAAATGGACTAACAGATATTTCTTTTGATGGTGAGGAATTAGACAGAATAATGTAAGATGCTGTGCCTCTGATCTAATAATGCTTGATTCATTTCTTTTATTTATTTTTTTTTGTGAATATGAAAAGTTATTTAAGGCAGAAAACGAAGCTGTAAAATATCGAGCAGCCACATAAACAGTGATTTTATTCCCACGTCACAACAGAGACAAAGACCGGCTACATGAATTAGCACTGTCCTCCCATAATCACTAACATGGGAAACTAATTAGCAGCGTCTGATGCAACTCTTCACTTAAATTAATGGAAGAAACCCTCCAGCATCTCTTATTTGACGCTAAAACAAACAGTGAAAGGTACGCCGCGCAATTCACACGAGCTCGTACTTATCAGCTCACCTCATCAGACCTTCACTCCGATGAGCAATAACAACATGTCAGCGGCGTGGAAACGTCAATTAAGCCTGTCACATAACAAACGGCTGTATAAGTGCTGTTTTCACATCTGCTTGTGATTTGCAGAGGAATTGTTTCTCACTCTACCTGCTGTGTATTTTCAAGAAATAATCACTGAAGTTGAATTGAGTCCTGATGCGCCCTCAGTCTGGTGCTCGTGGCCGTAAATGGACTGGAAAGTGAAGGCATCAGTCCAAACAGTCTGTTTTGCTGTTTGCAGTTATTCGAACTACATCCGATTTATAAAGTCTTCTATTTGCTGTCCCAAACATGGAGTTGTGTTGTTGCTCCCTGGAACGCTCTCCCGGGACGCAGATAAGGAAAAAAAATACAAATAAAACTGCTGACGGTTACCATGAAGCCCATGCATTACAGAAAAAAACCCCGAAAACACCGTCGGGTGCCAGTTAGACTAATGCACAAAGGTCACCGGTGCTGTTTATCTGCTTTCAGAAATTACAATAACATTTGAAATCTACTTCACAAATTAGCTCCGTATCTGTTTTGCTGGGAAAAAGCTTAAAACTTCTCATTTTGAAAGCAGTATAACAATGAAGGTGCTGCGTGTTTTTAACGAACCACAAATCCCTGCTATTTAAATGAGTTTTTTTATTTTTGTTTGTTTAGTTTTTTTTACACCTTGTGTTTTATCTTAAGCTTCAGTTCTCTCACCATCTGCACCGACGCTGCTTCAAACAGGCTCCACGGCGGACTCCATAGTCTCCCTGAACCTTGTTTTTTTATTTTATGTCGCACTTCAGTTCACCTTTACTCTTCAGTTATTAGTTATCGAGGGAGACATGACAGCTGCATAAAGAGCACAATGAAGAGACGCTTTTATCTGTTTAGCCTCCACTTGTGGGTGTCCTGCGACAGGAGCTAACACATACATTAAGGACTGTGTATATTGATCAGATTTGGTCTGCAGCAATGTTTAAGTGGGTGATATGTCCGAGCAGCCTCCACATTAATGACTCAATCAATGACAATCAGGCACTTCCTCGTCTGGTTTTAATGTTGTGGCTGGTCAGCGTACAGCCTTATAATCACACTGGATGCTCAGTAACAGTACTTAAAGTAAAGAACCACAAATAAATCTGATAACACGACGCCAGAAAGCCGGAGTAAAGATTAATGTATCCGCAGCTGTTTGCATATAGCAAGGCCTTCCCTCTCAGCTGATTAATTAACTCCTTACACAGCCATCAGGTATCCGCAGTTTCCAATTTGAGTGTCAAAGTGTAATTACGGATGCCATATCCACTGTGGTTAGCTTGATTAAATCTTGCACAACCACCACCGGCCTGTTGCAGAATAACAAACAAACCGCGGCGCTGTGTTTGATTGGGACTCTGTATTCTGTGCAGTCTGCCCGGTGATGCCGTTAATATCATCAGCAGAGTTGGAGACGCATGCAGGTCAAAACGGAGACAACTGGAGCTGTATTCTAAAGGAAGCTCCTCCACCTATACAGAGGTCAGATCTGGTGTGGGAACCCGGAGCGAAGCTGTCACCGTGGCAACGTCAGATGATAGAAACTTTAAACCAAGCCCTCACCTCCACACACAGAAAGGATGGTTTAGCGCTCCCTTTCCCATCGTATGTGAATAGATACAACGTCTAGATGTGGTGGACGCACCTTCTCACAAAGCAGCGGAGTAAAGGTCAGCGTCTGTCGGCTGATGAGCTGCCTCCAACGGCCAACAACCTTGTTTTGCTCTAATTTACAGCCGTGCAGCTGCAACAATCCTCAAGGTATCGGAGGTTTTCAATAAATTTCTCTCCTAACGTCAGAATGACAGCATCATCCTTCAGCGGTTACCGTGACGAGCCGGTCGTCCTTCTTCTCAGTGAGTCTACAACTATAAAACATTAATGATGCTGTAGCGCGGCTTGCTGTACACCTGTTATGGATGTAATTATGGATGTAATTACTTCTGAATATTCTGCAGCGATTTAATAAGAAACATGTCCGTTCACGGCCTGTTTGTGGATCATTAGAGGCACCAGTGATTTTACAAGAATGTACAGATCTGCGTACACGCTGCCTCTCACCAGCTTACCTACAGTTCTACTCAAACACTGTGAAACTCTAAGACACACAACAGCCTTATTAATATTGGAGTAATTCATTTTTTTAATCTCGAAACTCTGGAAGTGTGATTCCCTGTTCCTTAGACGATCATTAGTCCACTTATTTTACTCATTATGTGTCTTCTAGCATTTAAAAAAACACCACATGGACACATTACAAGGTAAATATCTTCATTTTTTTCACTTCTTTAACTGTTTTCCTCGTTATTATTTAATCAGGCAGAATTGTCTCAGTGGAGGTTCAGAGGTCTGGATCCAGACCACGCTGCCTGTGCAACGAGGTCCTCTTGTGATGAGCCCAGCTTAGAAAGCGCCTCCGATCGGTGGTCCTCGTGGGTCCGGCAGGTCAGAAACTTAAGTGCATCTGAGTGGACTCGCGAGCAGTCAAGCTGTGTGTCAGTTACTGCAGAAGTATGTCTTCACTAAAGCAAGGCCGCCGCAGAGCGAGAGGCTAAACCTGGAAAGTACACGAATCAGCCGCCAGCTTTCCCTTAAACCAGCGCCGCATATGGCGTATACGTAAAATCCAGACTTCAATCAATACACGTTTGGATGAATAAAACATGGCTTCAAAAAGCACATCATGTATTATCAGGGCTGCCATTTGAAGGTAAGAAGGGAATGTGTGTTGAACCAGAGTCTCTCCACGGTGCCTCCACAACCCAAACAAAGTGAGAGAAACAAACAAGTCATCCAACTCTCAAACACCTCCACGCAATCTCAGTGCAACTCACAGGGTTGTGGTCAGGGCAGATTAGAGTGAAAGAGGCGATAATTTCCCCCCATCTGATGGTTCCTGGCAGTGTGCTCTCAGAACCATGATAACACATAACTCACGTCAAAGGCGGATCGGTGGTCTTGAAAGTAACGACTCATTAGAGGCTATTTATAATAGGGAGCAGCGGGATGCCGCGGTACCGCTCACATTTATCTGCATGAGGTGTATGAGCAATAATTGCATCAGGAACTTAAGTTGTTGTTGTGTGTGTGTGTGTGTGAGTGTGTGTGTGTGTGTGTGTGAGCGCGCCATTAGAGAAGAATGTGTTGAGTCCGAACACATGTGGCTGTAGGGGTGTGTTGCTGGACCCTCAGCGCAGCGGGCCTCCTCACGCCGTGGGCAGAATGCATTCAGCTGTCAGGTGTGATGAGATATGAGCAATGTGGCAAAATAGATGTTTTACAAACTTCAAGAACTTTTGTCCGCCAAGGTCGAGCTGTGTCATGATCGAGTGATAAAATAATACAATTCATAACGGCGTGTATGCACGTTGGTGAGTGTTGCACCGTTGGGTTGACGTCACTTCTGGTTTTCTGCCCTTTGACACACACTGGCGAGCCAACAGAATCTGTCCTTTGGCTGCCTACTTTGCTGTTGGTCCTTCATGATGGCCACGACCCCCCGAGACACAAGACATCTGTAGGTGCCCTGTGATATCTGGCACCAAGACATAAGCAGCAGCTCCGTTAAACCCTGTAGTCTGTGAAGTGGAACCACTGTGGATCAGACATGTTCCAGCACATTCCCTAACATCCTGTCGCTGGTTGATAGCATGTCCCTCCCCTCACCACCACAAGCGTCTCGTTTCAGAGGTGCGTTGACGTGATCATCTGGCCATAACGGATTGGGCTTTGTTAAGCTGCTCGGATCTTTACACCTGCTCCTTCCTCCAACACCGAGTGTGGGACTGACTGTTCCCTGCAATCCTCGGTTATACTTTTTCTATTCCATCGGTGTGTACATCTTGCAAAGGCTTCGTTGTGATATAATACGTCGGTGCGTATTCACAGGACACAGCACTTCACAAAAGTGGCCTTTTCAGCCCACAAACGCTGCTGAAGAGCATGAAAACAGCAACGCCGCAGCTGTTATTGAAACTCGATGCTCACAAACATGTTTTGGGTTCACAACGTGTTCAAATCAGGTACGAAGCTGCACAGCGGGGCGTCGTCTGCTGAAAACACGATCTGTTTACTTCTGTTTTCATGTGCTTTATCAAATGCGTGAGTCGACGTTGTTCTGATTCCCGCTGTATGTCCGTCGGTTGTGTTTGTTCGGTAGGAAGGTGCTGACCCAACCAGCCGCCGTGGGATTAGCTGAAGTTTGCCTCCGCAGCAGCACTTTTGATCTCCATACTAATCAGCAGGCTTTCCGCTTCCCCAATTACTTTGCTGCCGGATGGCCTCTTGTACACCTACATCGCAGTCTCCCTCAGGTATTGAGGTGGACTCAAGGAAGCATAACATTTACATACCATGTGCGCTGAGGCTGGAAAATTAGATGGCAATTACGTAACGTCAGGCCAGGTATAACTAAGATATCAAACAGCTCCTCAGATATGATAGTGCTCTTTTGCAGGTAAAGCGCTATCTACCCAGGTCTCACAGGACTTTGATCAAAGAATAGGCAACCTTCTGCTCCGGTCTGTATTGCAATGCCCAGAGTGATTTATCTTTACTGTAAGTTGCATCGACTGCTCTGTGCTGTGGAGTATGAGAGATTCAAGGATTCAGATTAAGTCGGAGATGCAGCGGTGATAGCAGCCTGCAGAGGGAGGCTTGATTCTCCGGCTCGCCACTATCTTGGTCTGCCGATCAAACCCAACCGTGGGCTGTAGTGACCTTCACAAAAAAGAAAAAAAGGAAAAAATATTTATATATATATATCAAGATTTTAATCTGTACCTGTCACCCTGCTGCATGCTAATTGTGGACGCTGTCACGTTTGTATTTTCACCTTCAGAGAGTCGTCCAACGCGCCTCTTATTTAGTGATTTAATAACAATCACGCTCCGTCTCATTTCACTAAACGCATGTCAGCGACACACAAACACGTCGACGGTGTGAGAGACGGGACATCATATAGGCAACGGTGTTCACTCACAGAATAAAACCCTTCTGAGGGAAATGGCCGGAGATATGCGCCCGCCACGCCAGCAATAGCGGCGCCGTTATTGCTACACCACATCACAATGAAGTTTGAGAGATTACCTCTCTGTGTGCTGTAGAGTCATCTCCCCCATCGAGGCAGGACAAAGAGAAGCTGGATGGAAATAAACAAATCTCTTCCAGGATGATATTGCTGCTATCCACGGGGCACACGGGGTCACTGAGTGGTTTGACGAGTATGAAAATGATATGAATCTCACAGCCGCCAGATCTAAACCCAATTGAGCGTCTTTGGGAGAAAATGTTGGACGGCGCTCTCCACCGCCATCATCATCATCATCATCAAAACTCCAAATGATATCCTTCAGAAGAACGGTGTCCATCCCTCCAGTAGAGTTACAGAGATTTAAAGAATCACTGAAGCTCACATTTCACAAACAATATTAATTATTTCCTTTAATTCGTCACCCGTCTGTTGGGCCTTTCATTCTTTCCAGTCTTTGTCTTCAAACAACAAACCTTAATATCCACCTTTCCACGATGACTTTTCGGACAAACACAGCCGAATGCTCACGATGAAACCGTCCCGTCACCCCTCCGTGATCCCTTTCTCCAGGTTTCACAGCGACGAGGAGCCAATTACTGTTTACTGTGGATGGAAACCATGTTATCAGAGCCGTCCGTGTTTCGGCGGATAACGTGAAACATTTTCCTTCTATTAATGGATACGGCTTCTCATCATCCATGAAATTATTTAGGGCAATTTGTAGTACAATACAGAACTGGAAACGTTATTAAAGCCTCGGCTGTAGTCGTATTAATGAGGGATAGTTTGGATGCTGTTTTGTTATTCTCTTTTGAGTGCTGTAAGCTGCTTATGCTCGTACTTGTTGCTCTATTATATTATTATGATTGAGGGTTCAATGAGCGTTTTTCTGGCCGTAGAAACTGAGAAGCTGCATGCATCTGTAGGCGTCCTCCGTATTTTACTGTTTCCTACTGGCCCTTAATGTCTGCGTAAAGTTCACTGAGAGATCATCTGGACACAGACATGCTTCCTGTCCCCACACATAGTCTACTAATTACATCAGGAAAAACACTTTGCTCGCCTTCTGTTTTTTACCGAGGCGTTGGAAATGTCACTCCTTCGTCTTTGTTTTAATTTTCCCGTCTATTTGCTGCATTACCGACTGTAGATTCTTCACTGGCACGGCCTCAAACTCACATTAATGTGTCTCTGCGGATGCTAAAGGAAGGTTTTCCATTTAAGATGCTCTTACACACTTTGGAAGGTTACCATAACAGATGAAAATATGTGTGAACGAGGGCTGCAGCAGAATACTGATTAGACAGTGGAATTAAATTGGATTTATAACAGGGATGAGCTCTTCATTTATCCCTTGTACTACCTCCGTCCTGTGTGTTGTAAGGCTCGGGATGAGGCTTTGTCTTTGTCACTGTATGCTGGATTTCTCTTTCTTACATATGCTAGCGGCAAGATTTTAGGTGTCGGTTTAACTGCAGGTCTGTCACTGCAACACGTTCCCCCAGAATGACGCCACGAGCTGGAGCTGCACAATCAGATGGAAAACCTGAATCAACATGATTCTGTATTTTTATCTTCTCTCCCAAATGTGTGCAACCTTTAGGTATTTTGCACACGAGACAGAGGAGATAAATCCTCACTCGTGCGTCAGTGTGACTGTTTTGCTGCTGACAGAAACAGAAGGAAGTCACATGAGTTCTATCAGAGAGACGCCGACTTTAATTAAGAAACCTGTATTTCTCTGATGACCTCCGTCTGTATTGGATCAGTCTAATACCTGCCAGGTGGATTTCTGAGGGGAAACATGAAGAAGATTTCACCTGAAGGTGGGAAGAGAGTCAACATATTGACATTACAGAAAATAAAGGAAATAACAAGATGCACAAAGACCTGATGACTGCGAGTTTCTTCACCCAAGATCATTATTGGATGCAAAAGAAGAGAAGCTGAGATGCACATTTATTACTTATTTATTTATTTTATATATATACAGGTCACAGATCCATAAAGGGCAGCATTTAATGTAAATGTACAAACAGAGGAAGATGAAAAGCAGCAGACTGTAGCTGCTGTCTTCTTACTCTAAACACTCTGAGGACGTACTCACAGTTGTGCCAAGACGTGGATTTAAACGCTCTCCGGAGATGCACGTCGCTACCATTGTGTTTCTGAAAGGACCTGATACACTCCAAAAAGGATTCTTTTTTTGAATAGATGTGGAGCCAACCTGTAAGCATTTTATATAACAGGCATGCATTCTGACTTTAAAGTACGCTGGAATGATGCTGACTCTGAAATACACGAAAATCTGGTGAGGATTTGTCTGACCAGGTGAGCAGAACTCAAGCTTACACCTATGAAAAAGAAAAAAAGAGTGGGACATACGATCATGACGTCACTTCCTGTTTGAGACATTACAGTGTTCAGACATGTCGCTACCTAAAGGCTTTAACACGTCTGTGGATCCTGTACATCCTTCTCTCCACCATCCATTGCTCGGTGTGTGTACACTTTGTGGGAGGACGACTACCTATACACATCAGCAATGTTGCTCTGAACTATGGGTAAGTCTCTGGAGAAAGTCTGCAGGTATGAGGACTCACGTAAAGGGCGCAGCATCAGAGCCCTCGTGCTCTTAGAGGAAATGTGCCTCAAAAGTCAAGGGTTACCGTGGAGACTGGGGCTCAGCCAATGGCACGTCGGACAACAGTAGTTAGGATCTGCACCACTGATGACGAGGATTTTATACGTCTTGTTCCCCCTCCTCACTCCAGCTAGCAGAGGTTAAACCGTCTTTGAACTCCTTTTCCAGGATAAATGAAGTTAGTTAACGATTGTGAACTGAGCTTCTGTTAGCTTCAACTCGCGTTTGCGTTTTGTTCAGTGTGTCTGTTTAAGTTGGTAGCGTGAGTTGTCCATCGCAGGTGATTAAAGCATTCATAATATGAAGCATTGCAGCCAAACCCAGAATTTTAATGAGTGCAGCAGGTCATGGTTGTCCCAGCCGAGGGGAGAAAAAAAAAAGAAAAGCTAGTGCAAGCTCTGCAGAAATTCCTAGAGAGTCCCCAGGAGGAAGGAGGAGGAAGGAGGAGGACGGAGGAGGAAGGAGGAGGACGGGGCCGTGCCTGAGCTTCTCCAGACGCTGTACGTTCTGCACGGTTTGTAGCACTCATGTTGACATCCAGGATCAGCAGGTAGTAAGTGAACATTGAATGATTTGCGTCTTTATTGTGCAACCTTTACTGTATGTATTGGAGATAGTTTAAGTTTCTGACAAAGAGGCAAGAGGCTGAGAGGCTCCAAACACAAATGGTGGCATTTATTGATCGGACAACACGCTATATGACACAGCAACGCCTCAAAACCGACACTGAAAGCAACACGCTGCCTCTTATAACCTGCTAAAGGTGAGTAACTGGAAGATCCTACTTAGGTGAGAGCAAGACCCAGCGCAGCCCTACATGTTTACATCAAACCAACACTGCACGAAAATAGAAAAACAATGAATAAATATGCATACATATGCATACATAAATATTTATACGTATATAACATATAACATAATTATACAAATCAGCACTGCCTCTGTGCCGACCCCCTCCTCCATGAGTGGGTGATTGAGCTCACCTCACGCTGTTCCCATGTGCATTTGTTTTTTTCTTTCACACTTCAACCTTACAGCACAAAGTACTGGTTAGAAATGACAAATTAGGGTTTTCTTTTCTACTCAGGCAGGATGGCCAGTCCCCCTCGGCTCCTTCAATCACCCCCTGCAAAGCAAGAATCAAAGGTAATATGTATGTGTAAATATTCATTTACCTCACAATGCTCTGCTCCAATCTGTCATCCGAACGCTCCCACAGAACACACGGTAATGGACGCCGTGGCCTCAGGTACAACTGGCAAGTGTTCTTTATTAAAGCAAAACAATAAAAATGGCAATACGAGATGTATGCTCAGGTACATCCACAGAATGGAAAAAAAGAAATAAATGAAGAGCTCATGTTAGATGTTATGAGCTTTTACTTCACCAATCCCACGGCGCACACACAAACCGGGCTGGAATCGCCAACCCCGAACCGAAGACAAATTACTTCAGGTTCCCAAACAATATGTGACCAGGTGAGCAGCGCTCCGGCGCCGCCAGCCAGCGTCTCAGGGCCTGTTTTTGACAAATAGCTGTTTAGCGGCCGAGCTTTAGCGCCTAACGCTAAACAGTGGCTCCCTCGAGCCATTTCAACATTTTCAAGCTCATTTTGTGGCTGAGTGCTGGTATGGACGAAGGTAAATCAGGAAGTCGTGATGAGCTGCCCGGTCAGAGTGGAGGCAGAAGAAAACAAAGCGTGGAGGATGGTCAGACCTGCCACAGCTCTTCCTCACAAACACCATTAACCACCAGCTGTTCCTCTGCCTGTTACAGTCTGCACACCTTTCATGTGGAATAACCTTGTTTGTCCCACCTCTTTGGGAAACTTTACAACAGCTTGCTTAATGATTAAAAAGAGGCAGACCGCTGGAAGAAGAAACAGAACATTGAGATGTGTCACCCAGACTAGTTTGGATCACATCTTCACTTCAATCCTCCATTAATCACTCAGGGTGTAAGTTTTGCTGCAGCTGTGTGCAGCAACATCCAGTTAGCTGGAGACAGACTCAGTAAACCTCCTGCACCATAAGAGGAATTAAACAGCGTCTTTGATGGCGACATTTGATCTGAACATCTGCCTAAACCGACTACAAAGAGCACAGATTAATCCATGGTGCATGATGGGAAACTTTATGGTAGTAATTTTAACAACTAATTAGGGCTAACAACTAATGAAGCACATTTATCTGAATGTCTAATGTGGTTTTCTGGTCTTCATGCTAAGCTAAGCTAACTATCTGTGGCTCTGTGATTGGTGTCAATCTAATAGCACTTTTGCAAAGTGATAATTCTGTTGTACTTTTAATTAAAATTAACACTTCAAAACTGACTTCTCACTGTACGAAATTTGAGAATCAGTCTGTGATATTTTAATGTAGAGCAAATATGAGGTGTTTATTAGCGTAAAAATGAAGCTCAGAACATCGGTTTCTTGTAATGAGTGATACGTATGAGAGCAGTAGGTGCAGTAATCACACAGTATTTTACAGATAGTCATTTTGTTAGCTGTCTATAAGCTCTAAGTATCACAGAGGCACATCTAAATTACCACAGTGTCTACCAGTGAGCCACTTCCTGGCTCCGCCGCCGTGCCGCTGTGCCAAACAAGTGTTCCGACGTACATGTGTATTAAAACAGAAACAAGATTTCCTTGATCAGCTTTTACTTAAAGCTTAAAAAAAAAAAAGTTTTAGTCGGTTAAAAGTGTTTCTAGAACAACATAAAAAAAATAACTTTTGTAAAAAAAAAACCATAAAAAAACAAGTTGTCTGCTGTATGGAGGTGGAATAGAAGAGTCATCTCTGAGGACCAAAGCAGAAAATAAGGGACTCCTTATGTTGCTTGTGCCTTTGCTTGGCAGCACTCTCACGTCTCTCCCAAAGCACAGAACAGAAGGGGGATAAGAGGGAGAAAGTCTTTAGCTGTGGAGGGGTTTTCTTTTTCTCTTTTTTTTGTTGTTTTGTTATGATGGATAGTGCAGACTGAGTGCCATGATGTGTGTGTCTCTGGGAGTGCTGTGTTGTGACCAGTAGGGTCGCTCATCGATTCCCAGCCATCTCCACTAAACCACTAATAAGACACTTGGCATTTTCCCTGGTGCTATTACTCCCTTTGTGAGCCCAGTTATTGGCGAGGGGAGAAAATGTGTAGCGTGCGTCTCCGTGTTGGTCTAAGTTTAGTCGTGTGCGTCTGTCTCTATCTGTGTTTCTGCATCCATATGCGGCTGTGTGTGTGATCGCATTAAGTCTGCCGTGTTAAGCGTGCGGCGTGTGCACATGTACACAGCTTTGTGTATGTGTCTGTACATACATACGTGCATATGCCAGGAAAAGATAGATTACATCATGCGGGGCTGGATTTGTGCACCGCTGCTGGTAACAATGCAGAAATCCTGAAGGGAGTAAAAGAGAAGTCCACTGTGAGGAGAGGGCTCAGATGGAAATGTCACCTTGGAAGCCGTTCAAGACTCGGTGCGGCTCGATTCCCCCGGTGAGATCCAGAATGTCATCTGATTTGGAGGAGAATCATCAGCAAATAGGGTCTGATCTGTCTAAGGAGGAGGATTAGATGCAATGTTGGGGATGAGATCAGCGCGGGCAGATGGAGTATTTATTCAAGCGAGAAGTTTGAGAAACCAAGTCAAATTGACATGGAAGCTGGCTGCTCTGTGTATTCATTCTTAACTTTGCTGCCAACTGTTAAGAAGCTGCTGCAAGCTGGAGCCGCTACGAAATCAAAGATATGAATAAATTAGGTATCTTGTTTAATATATTCTGCAGTGGTTCTAATTTGAACTCGGCGATATTCACACTTTATGAATTTGTCATGCAGCCCACTTAGCATATTAACAGTTTGTCCAGCGCGCCGCTTTGTTCTGAGCTTTAAAGTATTTCGACGTGATTGTCAGAAAAGCTGAGCGCTGCAATTACTGACGTTATCATCAAGTGACAAAAGTGAAAGTACAACAGCATATCGACACGTTTAATGGGCAGAACATTAGCGGGTGCGCTTCGGCCTGCTTTTGTTTAGTCGGTGGAATACAAATGCGATCCAAAGAGCCACTCGTACGAGCATGAGAGAGATATACAATAACCCCGAGCTGGGTGTCTCAAGGCCGGTGACCTGCATGGTAATAAATTTGTCTGAGGAAAACGATGACAAATAAAGGCCTTTAAATGTCCCTATTTTCTCTACACGTCAGACAGAATTGATGTTTCGCCATGCAGCGCCACAAATTACCCCCAGAGAGAAAAACAGCTGAGTGCAGACAGCTGAGCGTGGGGGATCCACTCCCTCCGGAGAAGTCAGAGTCAGACTGATAGGCTTGTGTGCAACTCAGTGAACCTGACTGCACCTTCCACCCACAGGGCTCAACTCCTTCCTCATTGGTGCAATTCAGGCACCTTAGGGGAATATTCCTCCTCAGCTATCTTCACTTTTTTTTTTTTTCCAGTTGTTTCTTTTAGAGGTCCTGCTGCCAACTCAATTTCTGATGGCTTTTACACTCCAGCAACACGCCTCCTCGGTGCCCACGCTTGTGACATCCAGTAAATCTCGGGGCAATATATTCTATTACCATATTTAGGTTTTTTCCATTTGGTATGTAGAGTCAAACATGGCCTCTATCAGATTGTAAACCGAAGCTTGATGCCCCCAGGCTAACTGCCTGTGAGTGTCTCGCTGTCCACAAATCCCCTCTGCTCCTCATGTGTGTCCTGCAGATTGGGTTAGTGCTGCTCCATGCCCCAGACTGGGCTTCATTAACTGATAGCAGCAGAGATGGAGACACGAGCGTGGAGAGAGAGCAGCCGGATAGAAAAGTGTTTGTCTCCAGGGGTGCAGCGTATCAGACCACTTTAGCATGCACGTCTCAGGAGTGACTGACACATATTTTATCTTCACAATCCACAATGGACATTAAGGCTGCATATATCCACATTAATCTAACTAGAAAAAGGGGTTAATCGGGTTATCGATCGATGCCGCCGACTAACTTCCCGGACTTGAATTTCTGGATTTTTAATCAGCCGCTCACCTCCTGACGTGTAACTCGCTCCGGCTGTAAACATCGTTAAAGCAGCGTCGTTACCGCGGCGTTGGGCACAGCGGCGACCTTCTACCCTCGCTCTGGCTGAGCTCCTGCTCTGAGTGTCTGCATTTCTTCTCCCTCTTTGGCCCATTTATGTGTCACTGAAAGCCGTGCCAGAGATCAGCTGTTGACATTTGAACTGATTGCCGAGCGGTTTTTGAGTGCCCGCGTTTTGAACCACATTATTACGACTATTTATTATCCACAGAGCACGCAGAAGCACAATCCTCAGCATTAGTCAAACGCTTTGTTTTAGACGCGGACTAATTCCTTTTGCCACTTGAGGGCCATCGCGCAGCGGCCATGTCAGAGAGGAAATATTGATGCAGAGATTCCATAAGGATCTCCGACTCGAGATGTTTTCCACTTCACCTCCAGCAACCTCCAGGTCGGCGGGTGATCTGAGGGAGGATCGGGGCGGGGTGTCTTCTCCCTTGTTAGCAAAAGGACAGAACTGCCTCCCCCTTGTTAACCCGCCGTCACCCCTCCCATGCCTCGCCTCGTTCCTCGGGTCTTCGCTGTTTTCTCTTCCCGTAAGTTTCTTGTCTGTTATCGCTCTCGGTTTGTTTGTGTGAGTGCCTGGGTGTGCTTGGACATACTTCGTTCAACCTCCTGCTGCGTGAAGACTCCGGCGCCGCTCTTCATTCTCCACCAGGTCATTCTCCCTACGTATGTGGTAATATCGGCTCTACTCCCCGGGCTTCGCTTTCAAGCCTCAAGCCTGCAAAATCCGGCTCCATTCCTCTGTTCTCAGCTCCCTCAGCCTCTGTACAGCCAGTCCCTGTTCCACGTCACGCCCGGCGCCTCCCTCAGCCTGCCTCTGCTGTCTAACCTACCGACCTTCCTCGTACGCCCTCCTGGAGAGTTTTCTCCCTCACCGAGTCCCCCCACGGTGCAGCTAGATGCTGCGCTCTCTGCTTCCCACCAGGCCTCCTTCACCACCTGCAAAGACCGCTTTGAACCTCTTCCTGTGTGTTCTGAGTGAGTCCAGATTTCAGCTCTAACTTGTACCATCCATCCCCTGCAGCAGCGAGAGCAGATGTGCAAAGGGGTTGTTTGGTTGATTATGCTCCTCTGGTCAGGCTGACTCGCTGAACTTTTATCTGACTGAGGACTGTGCACCCCAGCCGTGCGCTCTGTAATATCACTAACTGAGCTGTGTATTGATAAATCCGTGGTTCTGTCTGGAGCAGCAGACAGATTTGAAATTGCACTTTCTTCTTTCAGTCCTGCCCTTGTGTCAGTTGCCTCTTGGATCTATAATATTCTCTAAATTACTTTCCATTAATGTGCTGTATTCTAACAAATACTCTATAAAGTAGCATCAAGTGGCAGCATGGGATCACAGAGGCGCAGCTGCTGGTGCTGTTTCTATCATATTTCTGTAATATATCCGCAGACACTCGTATAAAAGAGACACGACTACGGATATAGTTGTTGCTACAGATGTTTGGTGTAACCTGAGAGCGGAGTTACGTAACCGAGGAAATTAACCTGCAGTGACCGAGCTCAGCTGCTGTGGTTACATAAGCTGAGGTAAACTTTATATTGTAAAAAACAAAACTTTAAACACATCCAGTAAAACAACAACAGGCCCACACGACATCCGAACAGCAGCTCGATCACATTCAAATCACAACATCAGAATTATTTTCCATCCATTGATTCGTCCGCCTTTAGTTTAAGAATAATAACAAAGCAGCTACTGACTGAGGTAAAAGCTGCGCGTTGTCATCATTCTGTCACATTACAGGTCTCCTCCATCCATCCTCACAATCTGACGGAGGAGACGAATCAGTGCTGCGCTACTTCCACAAGAATTCAGGGGGTGTTTTTCTTCCCTGAGGTTAAATGGCTGACTGCAGCTGAATGTCATTAGTGACATAAATGACAAAAACAAACACCTTAGAAATGTCAACACTGTTTACTGTGATCCTAATGCGCTTCGTTTTTTCCTTCTCAAGTTTCTGAATTTAATGAAACCACATCATAAGCACATATTGTCTCCGTCTCTTCTGTCCGTGCTGTCCATCATTTCATTCGCTCGGGTATTTGTGTGATTTACGAGGCGATCGGTGCGACTCACTCAGTCTGCTGGGACCATTAGAAAGGATTACCACCACTACCTATGGCGTCGCTTAGCATTTAATGCATTTAAACCTTCCGGTGTGGTCAGCTGTGTTTTAGGCGCTAAGTGTTTCCACGGAGGAGACGTTTCCGCTGGACGGTGCTGCTCCGTATTGATCGGTGCAGCCCACAGTGCTCCAGGGGAGCAGCTTGCACAGGAGGCCGATGTGAGGCTGGGAGAGGACCCGAGGAGGCTCCATTATGTTCCCAGAGCCTCACAGTTCAGAGGGGGAGTACGGTTTAATTAGAGAAGCTTAATGTTGCTTTTTATGAGGCCTACAGGGGCCACTTTCCCCCTCTGCTTTCTGCATATTTAATATTCCAGCAGTTTTGTTGGTAGAAACAGGAGTAAATGATGTGATTTCCCTCAAAACCTTAATGGTAAAATATCAATGGTGAAAATCTGATATCAAGTGAACGGGATAATTGCAACTGGCGAGAAAGTCACTAATTGCACGCTCACTGTAATAATGCCCATTATAGCGGAGATTTACTACCTTACGCTTTCACAAGGGCAAACATAAGCATTTGCAGGGTGATTGGTGCTCGACGTCTTCAAATAACTTGAAGCTGTAAAAGCAATGATCATAGCACATCTCAATAATGGCATTCATAAAAGCCGGCACCAAAGGAAAGGTCGCCGTTAATGGCTGCCAAGCAATATTTTGTGTCACTCAAAGCGTCCAGCTTTGATGGTAAATCTCTCTAATAAGAATGGCTTTGTGAACAATTCCCTTAACTTAATTAACAGGGTATTCCGGAGGTATGTGCTGGACGTCTGCACTTTCAAGGTTCTCCTGTAGATAATTGCGTTCATTTAGAGAATGATTGTAGTCCAAATGTGAGACAGAGTTTTTGACAGTCTACTTCTCACTCTGTCTTCACCTAATGAGCTTACTGTAATGGCTGGAGACTCACACTGCACATTAGACAGATACCAGGATATCAAGGCCTTTATTGTCATTGTGCAGCAACAGCAGAACTGCAGCTGTGACGTCCTCAGTGGAGCGTACAGACACTCAAAGACTGAAAGATAGCAGTGGAATATACACGATAATAAAACAGCACAATTAGCCATCAGACGCAGTGAAGGAGCATACGATAAGTAAATAGGAGTCTGAGTGTTGTGCGAGGGTGTCAATCAGAGGTTTAATACATATCGCACACCAGTAGCGCTGCAACAGACCCGCCATCGGATCGTCTTTCTGCTCGATAATACTCGTTCTCAAACAAGAAAATCTATTTTAATGGAATGCAGACTTTAACCTTGCAGGATGTGGAGAGAAGAGAAAATGTGGAGTGAAGGAAAAAAGAAAAAAGTTCCCCATTTATACGAGTTTCTAATATGTGGAGCTTCGGTTACTGACTGTATGATGGTAATGGTCTTGTATGGTGATCTCAGAACACGTAGAAATAAAACCAACAGTCTTTAAAGAACCATTCGGATCGCAGTAGTCATACTAAACGGTTACATAAGGCTGTGTTTTATGTCTTCTATAATCCCAAAGCAAATTCAATTCATTTGTTTTGTGCCAATAAACAAGTCCTGCAAGGTTAAAGTTTAAAAAATAATCGAGATTACAAATCCACAGATATCCTTGGATTCAGCAGAAAGGAAAACCCTCCATCCATCATCTCTACACCTTCATCCTCACCAGGGTTGCTGGAGCCTATCCCAGCTGACTCAGGGTGAAGGCAGGATCACCTGGACAGGTAGAGGAAGGAGAAGCTTCCTGTAAAAACGCAGAAAGCTCCGGCAGAACCAGGCTCAGCGAGGGCGGCCGTCTGCCTCGCCGGGTCGGGCTGAAGGTAAAGACGATCCAAACATGGCGTGTGGTGGCTGAAGGCTGCCTCCCATCCGTCTTTTATTAACTCCAGGAACCACAAATAAGGCTGCATTGTGTGTTCTATTATTAATACGTCTTTATGGTACGAAATGAATTCAGGTTTCAGCTGAAAGAACCGTAAGAATATATTATAACCACGTATATAAGAATTAGAAAAAAGATGAATAATAATTCTCAGTATTGAATTAAACAATGCTCTTTCAAGGTTAAGGTTTTTTTTTTCAGGCTCATTATGAACAGAGGGAACAAAGCTGAACTCACCAGGACGCATTAAGAGCTTCACAACCACAGAACAGTGAATGAAATCCACACAATGAGAAATGTCTCCAGACCCTAAGGAAGCCATCTCCACCTTTAGGATCTATTATGAAAGCCTTCATTATCCAGAGCTCATTATCAGACGAGCACAGAGCGACTGTAACCTCTGGAGGGAGGACAGAGCAGCAGATGGACTTTGTAGAGACATTTACATTTTTTGAAGATGGAACATTAGGAGCGTTTAAAGAAAGGACTAATGATTTTTCTTTTGAAGGCCGTCTACTTCAAAGTTGACAGAATGCATCGATCACCGGTTAAATGGCACCCACAGATGTGTAAACTCTAAAAGTAATTTCAAAGGCGGCTCTTTCTCGGTGATTGGAATAACTCCATAAGCAAACCGAGGTTTTTATTAAAGCGGGTCAAGCTCTTGGGTCTAAATATCGTTCTAGCAGTAAATGAAAAACACAAGACGTGTTTAAAGCTTGTGATTAGTGGCTGCGTATGTTTATGCTTTGGGACGAACTCTTGTAAATAGATAAAGATTTTATATTTTAACCTCTCAGCTGCAAAAATTCTCCATCATTTCAGTCACGGATGTCATCAGCGCTGCAGTCTTTTTCTTTGTATTCCAGCCAGAGAACAGCTCGCAGTAGCTGTCACGTCTCATTAGCATATTTCTGGAATTTAATTAGTAAAGCTTGCAAAATCTTCTGCCCTTACATGCAGATGATGTAACGTTATTCTTATCCAATTTGGCACAACCTGCAGCAGCATTATCCCACCTTATTTAAAACAGAAATGGGGCATCTTCTGTCCCCTTCGTATTACATCAGGTGTTTAAAAACCAAATCCCTTTTTGAATTGTGACTCTAATAATAAACTCACATCTCACAGTTTCACATATTAATAAACTGATCAAAATACAAATCTGATGTTTAATTTATTCTGTTGTATTGAAACCATCGGTACATTTTCTGAGTGATTTATTTGTAGAACTACTTCTTTTTTGTCAGTGTTTGTCTAATGAGAGAAAACATACATGTTTTCACCACGTGACGGATGCAGCTGCCGGTAATGAGCGGCTGTAGCTGCCTAACGTGTGTGAATACGACTCAGTGGTAGCCAAGCAACTAAAGAGTGAAACCAATAAGAAGAAGATATAAGTTGATATAAGCCAACTAATGTGTTATTTGCTCCTTTTTTTTCCTGTGACAGTACGTTCTCATAAAAAGATGCTTTAAGTTGAACCGCTGCAAAATGGAAAATCATTGCACACTCATCACTACGGCAGTCATTGTCTCCGCCACCAAAACCGATTATTGGGCAATTTAAACCAGGCTGCAGCAGCATCTCCAGTTAGTATCACTTAGCAGCGATGCTGTGGCCTCACACTGAGGGCTCTGCTGCTACCCAGAGATGCCAGGGCGGGCTGCAGCGTGTCGGGCAAACGACGGCTCCAAAATGATTCTAATGGATTTCAATGACTTTCTGGGATTTGTTTTTAATCAACAATGGAGTACACAGTGTCCCTTGGAAGGATGCGGATCTTTTTTCATAATTGTCACTGTTGCGCATAATGGCCGTGTGTGACAGATTAAATAGGAGGTAGTGAGTCCTTGGGCCTGGCAGGAATGCTGCTAGAGAAGTGCCAATTTCATTTTCAGGCTGTGTGCAAGCATCTGGCCACTGACATTCATTACTGACAGGATGTCATTAGAAAGCCAATTTTACCCACTTTAGCAAACTTTCAAGTGCAGGCTTCTCAGGCGCACTCTGGGCACACTGACGTTTATTGGGCTTAAAACATACATCTTGGAAGAATACTCATTATGGAAATTGATTTTCGGATAAGTATTACTTGTAAATATTCCAGAAGTATTTTTAATTTGAATGCTTTCCAGTTAAAACTTCTTTGATTTGTTTAAACTTGCTTTAATCATTATTTCTAGAATCACAAAGCGTCTCCTGGACAGACTGTCGCCGCCTCGTGTCCGCCACCGTTCCCGGGATCTTAACCCTCTCCAGGGTCGGATGTGTGACTCTCGGCCTTGACACCCAGATGCCACTCAACATGCTTTGCAGCTGCACTCTGAGGACTGTGATTGGAAGAGCGCCCGGTGCAACTATCCGATCTATAGACGTCGATACTGCTGCTAACCTTCCATACAGCTTATAGAGCGGAGCCGCAGCAGAAACGTGATCAGATAGAGTTCATTGTTCCCAGAGAGAAATCTGCTTTGTGAAGTTTCTACAGCTCTGTACAGCTACAGATGGCACAATAACAACGAAAAAAATATATACAAGACACAGAATAAGGCACATATCTGACAAATCTATGTAAAGCACACCCATACATTCACACATGCAACCCTGTGTACATACTGTACTGGACCAGGACCGTATTGGGCCACATACATACATACATAATGCCAGAAGAATAAAACCGGGGATCCAGAGATCGACCTTGTAAAGCAAACATGTGGCCAGACACACATCAACAGTTCACACTGAGCCGTTGTTTGTCCAGCGGAGCCGTAACAGTGGGAACAGGAGGCGGATTAAAATGGCTGCTGTTGTATTTACAGGCTGCGTAACGTTTACCTGAACGTAGCGATGCGTCACACGTTAATGTAAAACTCTGTTTCACTAAACATGTATCGCTGCCGCTGAAGCAGCGTTCAGATGAACCTCTGTGGAGCGCTGCTCACTAAGTGGCACCGTGACAGCAGGAAACATGGCATCAGAACTAAGTGAAGCTGACTGTGGTGCACAGCTGCCTGACCTCAATCCCACTGAATGTTTATGTTGGCTGAGAGCGGCCATGTTGGCTCCAGTGTTCACCAAACTCCATACCGCACGCTTTACCAGGTCCTATGTGAGCAGGACTGGCCAATAATACAATATAACACACCACTGAAATTAGTAAAAATATATCAACAACAATAATAAATAGGTTCATGTGGGTATTTTTAAAGTTACATATTTATAAACAAACCCACAATTCACTCACCTCAGCTACACAAAGGATTCTGGGTAATGATTACCTTTATGTAACCACTGAGAATATAAATTTCCTTTACAATGGAGACCGGGCCGAGGTAGCACAAAATCCACAAAATCAACAACTACATAAAACCCATACATGATACACAAATAAACAATAAACAGTAAATAAACAAAACAAAACAGATTGATAATATATCAATTAAAATATGATGACAATAACAATAATAAAAATAATATTTGCTGATATTCACGACTGGAACCCGCTGAAGACACAAAGTCAGACTCGTGACCTAAAAGGCTTTTTGTTGAACACGAACGTTTGACAGGAGATGAGTGAATCTCACCCGTCGGCAAAATGTGATAAATACTCCACACGAGTCTTAAATATTACAACGAAATCTAACATTTATTAAAATGTTGAGAACTTCAGACACATTTGGTAAATATTTGAAAAGAATCCAACATTTATTAATGCAGAGAATCACTGGAGAAAAATCAAACATTTATTGTGTTTTCAGAAAAAAAAACAAGAAAAACATCGAACATGTCTGTTTGAAGTTGGTGACGAACGTTCTGTGTTTCGCTCTTACAACATGTGGGGAGACGGGGTTGTTGTCTCCAGATCTTTATGAGATAAATATAGAGGTCTGTTATTAAATTAAATAACGTGATGATAATCATCCTCATCGATAACTCTTCTTCTGTTAAAAAATAAAGTGTTGCTGTCGCGGGGTTCAACCAGCAACTTTCCCAAACTGGGAGAAAACGATGGCGTAGACGTCAGCTGTGGTTTTAGATTTATTTCAGGCCTCTCCAAAGTGCGACAGTGAAATAGAATATTTACAAAAACAAGTGCAAAAACCCAATTGTAAAAATAAACAAAGGATAAGAAAAGAAAAACTCTATATACAGATCTATATACACACCAGCTCTCCTTTAACTCCACCTTCAAAAACTCAGACCAACACTGTCACCATCACTGTCTCCAACTCCAACTCCAACTCTAGACTCCAACTCCTCCCACCATCAGTCAGGCCCAGAGCCATTGGTTTTAAAGCCCAAGCCCCTCCCACTGGGCGGAGCCTTTACAGGTAAAAATACAAAAATTATACAAACATTGCTTCCTAAACAGTTTCACCCCCAGTTCACCCCTGCGATGGGAACCACAGAATTCTCAGTCAGGGGACAGGGGTAGGGTTTCTCACCATAACCCATCGGCTTTTCAAAGAATAATGTTTAAAGGGAAAATAATAAAATGTTGCGCATCATGTGACCGGCAACTGCGCGGGCCCATACCATCTTAAGCCGGCTGATGGTATGGCCCGGGTTTGCCCGCCAAGCATCCCAGCCAGCTGCCCACCACTGCAACGGACGGTGAGTGTGTGTGTGAGTGTGTGTGAGTGTGTGTGTGCGTGTATGGACGAGAGAGAAAGTATAGCTGCAAGTGTGCACCCTTGGTCACGATGCTTAACAGCAGAAGTGAAATGGAATGAGGTGTGAGTGCAGGTTATTGTACAGTTTGTACATGGGTGTGCGTATGTGTGTGTGTGTGTGTGTGTGCGTGTGTGTGTGCGCGCGCGCGCCGCGTCGGCGTACCGGCCCGCTAACCTCCGCCAGTGACGGCGTCGCTCCGTCACAGTCGCTCTGACATGAATGTGTTCCATCACACAGGGATAAAACCAAACATGCATCAGTTTCTAAACCTGTAAAACACATGTGAGTATTTTTACGCTTCATGTGTTCATGCATGCTTCATCATTTTAAATAAATCCCGGTTGTTCACTAACCGGAGGAGAGCAGCTGACCTCTATAGCAGCCCCACTTTGTAGCATGTTGGGACTTTTACATGTTCAGTGTAAGATTTTACTCTCAGTTCTATTTTTGTAAACGGAGCCAAACTCTATTAACGTTATGTATTATCACCACTAATTTTTGATTTTCACTATCTCGCACTGCTGACACAGGTTGATTAATGGTTGTGTTGACTGCGTGTGTTGTTGACACACTTTTGCAATGTGGGACGCCAGGTGGGAGACGCAGAACCTTCACAAAAATCCCCACATTACTCCTTTAATTGCCCAGATGAGGCTGAGGTAAATGTTTTCCTCTGCCGGCAGCCAGTGCACACACTGGGCCGCATGTGATGTGAGTCTGGCGTAAGTCCCTGCATGGGCGTTAATTACAAGCTTCAGCAGTGCTTGAGAAGGTCTTTGAAAAGGTTTTGCGGCGCCGCGCGACATAATCCTTTGTAGCGTCTGCTAATGACCCCTCATCTGGATGCTGGCATCTCTGCGATGCCATGTGAACCGATAACAAGGGGCCGATCTGCGCTCTGCACTTTGTCACGAGTCTTTATTAATATAGCGAAGCCCTCCAACAAACAACTGGGGATTTACCAACAGCATCAGTGGGTCTCGGTGGGGGTCATTACAGAGGGGATGAACAGCGTCTCCTCACACTGCAGAGTGTCCGCCGACAGTTTAGCAGAGAAAGTGAGGACAGAAGTGTGAGGGTGTTGGAGAGCGAGCCAGGGAGGGAGACGGTCGTAATTGGAAACACACAAAGCAGAACTGGGAGCACTGGGGACATAAAAGAAGCAAAAGGTTGGATGATGGAGCAATCAGAAAACTTTCTTCTTGGAAACCAAAGCCCGCTTTGCTTTCTGCTTTGCAGCGAACAGTCATCTGTTGGCAGAACCTGGAAATGTGAGCAGAACCGATGCTCCAGTGAGCAGCTCTGGCCGACCACAGCGACCACATAATAGATTGTTTATTGTGGAGCTGTTGCCGGGTTTTAATGGTCTGAGATATGCGGTGAGTCTGGCTTGCCTGGATGTGGGTCACACTAGAACTTAAAGTTTTCACAGCAATCACAACAGTTTTGTGTCTGGTGCTAGTTTTTGGCTGAGTTCGGTAAAAACCTGCCGGCTGAAGGTCACTAGCTGTGAAATAATGAACCAGATAATGTCCAAGAATGAGTTACAGCTCAGTCTCCACAGAATGATGCTCCGATACAGCTAAACTGCATCTCAGCTCTGTTTTAGGGAAGCCTGATTTCTGCTGGATTATGTTTGTTTGTGATGCAAACATGTTTCTGATCAATATTTCTTTGCCAAAATGGTTTCAAGCAAAAGGGTCATATTGTAATTATAAGTGTGAGATTTTCCTAACGTTAAATAATTGATGAGAGATGATGGATGGATGGATGAGTGGGAACGTTATTTTGTGGGAGCAGAGCTGCATGATCAAAATACACAAGTAAGACGTGTGAGGAAAAGGAGAGAGGACAACCAAAACTCTTTAACCTCTGAACAAGCTGCAGTTCCTCGATCGGCCACCTGGGGCTGCCTCCAAACGGGAGTCAGTCCCCATAGAGCTCAGTGTAACAATGTCTGGCTTTCTGCAGAAATATAACGTTTTAAGAACAAAAAACAAAAACATTTTGGTCTGTATAGCTAATTTCCACGTTCATGACGACCGTACTGGTCACTGTTTATACATTTCACTAATTTAAATCGTATTATGCCTTAATATTGTGCATAAATAGGCCATGTTTGGAGGACAGGTGTGTGTCATCACAGGAGACCCAGAGATGTTTGCATGGCCTGTTTAAACTGTACTCAGCCTCCAGCTCTTGGCTCACTGTTAGCCTGTTATCACCACACTGAGTTTCAGATGTGCTGTTATGACAACTGTGAAACCTCTGCGTGATGATCCAATGAAAAAAAAAAACAGACATAAAGATGGTTACAACCAACTTACATGAATAGTTCTGATGGTAAGGAAAGACTATAAGCAGTAAGATGAATGCAGATGTGTGATTTGTGACACTGGCCTGTAAACCTGGCTGTTCCTTGTCTTGGCCGAGTACATACATCAGATAACATTAGGCTGTACAGCTGGCCAGTAACGACTGCAGTTCTGCTGCAGACGACCCCACAAATCCTGCAAGAACACCTATTGTGGCAAGTTCTTGTAGCAACACAAACACAGAGCAGCAGCTATTACTGTTTATGTCCAATACGGTTAGCTCTGACAAGGTCATAAAAGGAGGGAGAAAGGGCAGCGTCTGGGTGAGATCCTGGACGGAGGGAGGCTGTTCAGAGAGGGGAAGGAGGTGAGCTGTTTTCTTCAGTCGAGGTCAGACTGTTTATGTGCAGGAACATCTCTCTCTCAGGCGACACACAAGATGTCTGACAGAAAATGTTAAAATTAGAATCTTTGCATCACGCTGCCCACTGTCACCACCAGCTGCAAGAAAAAACATGAAATGAACAAACTTAGCTCAATCAGTCATCGCCCCCAAACCATGTTCAGTTTGACAGACATGACGGGTGTCACTTTAACTATAGGGTTGGGATGGAAAAATAACACAGCAAACAGTGGCCGGCCTGACGTGGTCCTGGTTGGACGATTAAATGCACAGAAAGCCGACACTGTGACAGGAACAGTCACCACGTAGACGACATCTGCCAACATGTACGTCCTCCTTCAAAGACTGTGTTGGTTTTACTAAACAGATGGTTTAATAAGTCCTGGATGCGACTAATCAAACAATAAGTTGTTGTTTTTGTGTTTGTGTGCATCCAAAACCTTCCACAGTTGTCATAACAGGTGGTGAGCAGAATAACCGTCCAAACAGGCTTTAAGTTAAAGTATTTTATTTTATTATTCTATACCTGAAAGATGAATAATACAGTCGTCCTCAGATGTCTTCATCCCCGTCCATTAAAGAAAAGACAAAACTCACAGCAGTCACTCAAATAACTAGAAACAGAAAAAAGTAATAATAAATACAAATTTGCTAAATTACAATTTAGTGAAATAAAACGTTGGTTTTGAATTGTGGCTGAAAAGAATAATTTTAAAAAACAAACAAATGTGTCAAATGAGAGGCCTTTGCTGATGAGCAGTGGTCCAGAATCAAAATACCTGTTCAACTAAATATTAGTTTAAGGGTCCCATCATGTTTGTTTGTTTGTTTGGTTTTTTTCATTGTTTTAATATATTTCTGTTGAACCACAATTCAAAAGCATCGTCATGATTTTCATTAATTTTCTATTTATTATTACTTTTGTCAATTTCAACCTATTTGATGGATTTTTTTTTGTTGACTTACTTCATAGGCTTTTGTCTTGTTGCGGTTTTACAGTGATGCGAGCTTCACTTGGGTTAAATATAGACATTCTCATTGAGCCTCAGAATTTAGTCGTATTGATGTTTGCTGGCGGGGGGCTGCTCTGGTGGGTGGCTGCTTTAAAAAACAAAAAAAAACTGGTGAGATATTTAACACAATCAGCTCTGAGTAACAGATTCCTGCACTTCCCCCTTTAAAGCGCCCAGACACAGGACTGTCCGTGGATAAACGCTGCATGGCGCTGGAGTCCTCTGGGCCTCCTGGGACCTCGTTCTCCAGAACCGGACGTCTGTGCTTTTATGCCTCAGTGGCGGCGACATACGAGGCTGGAATTCTTATGCCTCCACTTGTCCGTCAGTCCTGCTGTTGTGGTTTTTACTCGAAGGCATTTTCTTCAAATTTGGCCCAAACATCTAATTGGACTAAAGGATGAAGTGATTAGAATCTGGGAGGTCAGAGGTCAAGAGGTCAAGGTCAATGTGATTTCCAAAAACACACTTTTGGCTGTAATCCAAGAATTTGTTCACGACTATTTTTTTTTTTTGTGAAATTTAACGAAAGGAAAAAATAGGGATAAAATAAAATAATGAAGTGATGACATGTTATATCCAACAGGTCAAAGGCTAAAGATGCAAACTGGCTGGCCGAGCCGTACCACTGCTAGCTGGGTCATTTGGGTTTCATACAGTGATTCCAACTAAATCCCACACTTTTATTTATTTATTTATTTTTTAAAGACCTGCTTGTTTTTCAGCTCAGTAAATAAAATCCGAAAAGTCAGCTGCAATGACCCGCTGGATAATTTAGAAAGAGAATGTGATAGGAGACGTCACTAACCTTATTCTGCAGCTCAGCTTTATTGGTTTCATTGTTTGCATATTGAATATCTAATGCGAAGTCTGCTTTGAACCGCGGACCGTTCCCGAGCACGCTGAAGGTTCTGAGTGTCAGTCCCACTTAATCTTTGTCATGTTTTTATGTATTATTCCACAGATAATCCTATACCAGTCTCATTCATTTGCATGTGATAATTGGTTTGCAGCAGTGAATGCAGCAGGTAATTGCCAGTAACCAAAGCGTTCGGGTTCCCACCAACTCCGAGACACAGACAAATAAATTGACGGCGAAGTCAACTGATGTGACTCAAGGTGAGCTTTCCACTTCACAGTCGGAGCATAATGCATGTGCGCGTGTGGAGATGCCGACACAATCCTATCTGTGTGTGTCAGATGCAGATTCCCCGTTGAGGCCTTAATTGCATCTCTCGCTAATCCCGTCGCTTGTCAGGGCTGCCGCTGCTGATGGCCCTTTACAGCCGGATAATCGCCGGGCTCATTGGGCAAAACAGTGCGCACCTGTCTCCCCTCTACCTGTCTCCCTTCGAGCGGGTTGATGAGCGTGCGGCGTGTCGCAGGAGCTTTGATGTCACTTTGAATTCAGACATCCACGCGGCCGAGATAAAGTAAGCAGTTTAATGAATCACAAGAGCTGAAATGTCAGATTCCAGAAGTAATAATCCCTCAGTGACAAATGGCCGAAACGTAGACGGGAGCTAGAAGACGGCGAAACGGGTTCTTTGTTTCGGCTTTATTATTTTCTATTGAGCTCAAGTAAAAACATAAAAATATGAGTCTGACTGAGTTGAGCCTGGTTAGTGATCGATATGAGAAAGTTAAAGGTACAGAGAGTCTGGTACCTGGTCTAAATCATAATCTGCTGCTTGGTTCAAAGGGAGGGAGCAGGTACAGGTTGTTTACTCGCTGACTGAAGCCTTTTTCATTTAGTTTCACGTCATGTCGCCCTGTTCTGGTGTCTCTGTGTGATATGTGGTGTGTCCATTTATAACCTAATGCTGAGTGAAACTAGAAAACTAGAGGATAAATCCACACCGCTCTGGTCATGTTGAAGGCAGATTCCCAGCTTTTGATGAGTTCTTTCACTGTATTAGTTCACAAACAGGGTGGTGCAGACTGGATTTAAAATCTGAAGGTGTTGTGTTTATTATATTATGGTGGTTGTTGCCCTTGAATTTACTCCTTTTTAAATCTCCTGTTTACAGACATTAGACCTGCTACTGTCTGCATGCAGGAGTCCTTCTGTTAAGAACAAACCCTGTTGGGTGCCTCCTTCCTTCTTTTTCTTCCTCACGTCGATACCGTGAGTTAAATTGATGACTACAGGGAGCCGCAAGTGTTCTGTCGATTTATGCCTTCTGTATTGATACAGTATGTGCTACTTTGCTGTTCTGGGTTATGGTTCGGGTGAGACTGCTATCGATTGGCACTCTGGTGGTATTTGACAGGGCAACACAAATCATCCCAACACCAGGACCCTCTGATGGCTTTATACCCGCTACCAGTAAATTCTGATACTGAAGAAGAAACGCCGTCACACCTGCCTCAGACACCACGAGGTCTGTGCTAACCCCACCTTGTTGTCTACGTTCTCATGCTTCTGGACTTCCCAACTCTGCTCAGGGCTCACCGCTGACATCCAGGACTCGGCCCCCTGTCAGGTCAACAGTTAGTCACTACTTCATCCAGAAACTATCAAGACAAACATGTTGTCTCTTGACTAATTATGTCAGAAAAATTAATGTTACAAAGCAAACTCGTCTGCAAATTACAAAGATAGTTTGACGTGAGCCAGCAGTTGCTCCCACTTCCATTTCCTTACTTGACGGAAGAAATTGAAGCACAAATACAAAAGAAAATTCTAAAAATCACATATAAGCAGAGGCCATAGCAGTGCCACTAGAACAGGGGTGTCCAGTCCTGGTCCTGAAGGGCCAGAATCCTGCATGGTTTAGATGTTTCTCTCTTCCAACACACCTGATTCTAATGATCAGGATGGTTATCAGGCTTCTGCAGAGCTCGATGATGAGCTGATCATCTGAATCAGGTGTGTTGGATGAGGGAAACATCTAAACCATGCAGGACTGTGGCCCTCCAGGACCAGGACTGGACACCCCTGCTCTAAAACAATACATCAGTGTTCATCATGGAGAGGTTGTGATTGTACATTAATGCACATGATTGACGATATGAGGGGAATTTGTGGCTGTAACTCCCAAATATGTGTGTTACATTTCAGGCATAGTGGTGTTTGGTCAACAAAGCTCTGACTAAAAAATATTAGTAGACCTATTTTTCTCATGAAAAAGTAATATCTTAAAACAAAAACTGGTGGACAAATAAACATTTTAGATCTTTTCCATTGACCTGCAGCATCTGTAGCTCCTCATGAGCCAACGTTGGCTCTTTGTGTTCACAGGAATCAGATCGCTTTCAGCTCTGATATACGTCTCTCAGTAATGTCTTCTGACGTTCTAGGTTCTTGCAAACAAATCTGGAAGATTTATGAAGTCAACTCCACAAATTATGATGAGAGCCGAGACAAGCTGCAGACAACACGCTGGCATCTATAAGAGCCGCCGTCACACTGCTCATCTGACACACGTGATGTTAATGTGAACTTATGGCGCCTGCAGTCAGACATCTTTCATGTTGCTCTCACAAAGTACGAGTCAGGTTCTGGATTAATGCCAGCGCTCCGTCTAAAGTCGTCCTCTAGATGTTTGTGAGAAGTATTACTGTATTAGCGTTCTCCGTGCTCAAAGAGGGAACAAGATTTTAGCGATAAAGTGAATGAATAATGAATAATCATCTGAATGAGAGTCGCTGGGCCGGACGCAGAGAGAGAAGTTCTGTTCAAACAGCCACCGTTTGGCAGTGATGCTGAGGAGAGACGTCTGACTGACGCTCAAGTTTGTCCACTAACCTTCACACAGATGTGAACAACACGTGTGCACCAGTTTAACAGTCATGAGGCTTGTCAAGACTGTGATAATATTGCAAACGTGATATTTACAAGGAGCCCAGAGAAACCTGGTTATCACATCTCCTTACACGATAAATAGTAGTAACTGCTGCATGCTTCTGCAGGTGACTATTTACAGCAGAAAGTGCCAATCAGATCAAACTTTCCCGTCAATGTGAGTCGAACCTTAAATCAATTTGACTGTAGCTTTTGTAAATGAGGCGACTTTTCTGATAGCGGGCCGAGCATCATCGAATACCGTTTGGCTAATCTACCCGTTAGCATTCAGAGATGAGAGGAACAGGAAACGTTCAACCTGTCCTCCACTTTGTCATCAATAAGAACGGTTCTAGTGTCGTACAAACTGGCCGGCTGTGGGGAACGCTGCTCACTTCACTTACAGCATTTGGCTGAAGCCGGCCTGTAAGTAGTCAGCAGAGACATTAGATTGAACTAAAACATTTAATTAGATTGAATTTGATTAAAATGTTGAGAAATTAAGAAATTTAATTGATTTGAATGAGCTGAAAAAAATCATTGATAACAAGCATAATTTACTCAAGTGCATTTAAAATGGGTTGAATTGGAATTACTGAGGAAATATGACTTGAATGTACTCATAGTGGCTGAAGGAAAAATTACTGAACAAAATCTATTTGATTTTACTCAAAAAACATTAGTTCAGTCAACTAATTTTTTTAAAAATTCAAATTTAAATAATTATTTCCTGCAACCACTTGACATGATAACATTGAGTAAATTCAACAAAACACATTTTTCAGTGCAGTAGCAGCAGTATTTTATTTTACTTCCGCGGTTCTCCAGCGAGCACAACAACCAGGTTAAATGTCTGATTCAAGTGTTTTGAAATCAGGATGTGTACGTGTTCAGATCCGACCATTCAGCCATAACTGGAAGCCTCACGTTTGTCTTGAGTTTTTGTTGACCAGAACGTCACTAGAACACAAAAACCTTCGATCTGACGACTACTAACACACATTTTGGTCAAAAGACAAAAACTAACTGAATTAACCCGACAGATGCTGGTGCTTGAGGACCGTGTTGCTGCAGCACTTTGGACTTCACAGCTCCTTCAACGCCAGCCTGGTTTCAGCTCCATCTTCACTAAAGCACATTTTAGACTGACACATCCAGTATGCTGAAAAATACCTCCAGTCATTCTTGTCCAAGTGCACGTGATGCTAACCTGCAGCGATTAATCAAACATTACCAGATACATGCAGGTGATATTTCATGTCTTACCAGCTGACAGCACGCCTCAGCGGTCACATGGAGACGACGGGCAGGACACGTTCCTGTTCTTCCTTGTTCGAAGGTTTCTGGCTCAGCAGGACCCGTCTCCTTATTGCTAATCATCAGTTGTCTCTCGGTCTGGACAACATTCTGCCTTCTCGTCTGGTTCTAACACTTACTTCTCTAAACCACCTTCGTCTGACGGTTTGACCTTCTTTGAACAGTGAACAGTGAACAGTGAACAAAGATCTGATCGAGAACCTCTCAGAGAGTCGGTCGTACAGCGATACAGGTGAGCTTCAGACACCAGAACAGGAAAAAGAAAAAAACAACATTTGTCAAGATGCCAATACTTCCACAACTTGTGTGTATAATATTTAGTCTTAGGGGAGCGATTCACAGCTGGGATTTCTGGGAAAATTTATGAGACCTCTGTGTGTGTGTGTGTGTGTGTGTGTGTGTGTAGGTGTGTGTGTGTGTATGTGTGTGTGTGTTTGTATACACACTTGTACGGGGGTCTACTAGTAAAAGTCCACTTGATGAATGGACATGCTCCTGAACTCAATTTCATACACTTGCTCGTACTTGTAGTCTCGGCTTCTCCTGTAGGTCGTCATTTCTGACCATGAAAAACAACAGACGGGAAAAAATACAGTAAATAAAACGCCCGGACCGTAAAAACTACATTCTTTGGACATTGATGTTTGTAAATT
>NW_007579235.1:159230-176416 GCF_000690725.1 Stegastes partitus
GGGCCAATTCTAGTCAAACGTGACACTTGTTTTTATAGATCTGCATTCCTGCGTTCAGCATGGTGCTCAACCCACGCCTGCGTATTCTCCAGCTGTACCCACATCCAGGGCCTGATAGTATTCAAGGTGAAGGAATCATTGATTCAGACACTGTTTGTGATGAGTGTTTGCTCTTGGATTACAATCCAAAGACCAGAAGCGTCACTTGTCACAGCAGCAGCTGATCCCGGCTGCTGACAGATGTACAGCGTTTCACTGGAGCGCTCTCGCGTGAAACTGTCGACATCCGTGCTGCAGGTCATTCCCGTTAGCGCCGCGGATTCACGGAGCTTTTGTGATGAGGACGAAGCTCTGAGCAGCATAAAGAATGGCAAAGAAATGAATTAGTCATCATGAATACATTTTACTGTGGAGTGTTTCCCACCTGTCTGACCGAATGAGTTTTTAGCATTTAGCTGCAAATTCCGTTTTTATAAGCTTCCAAACACAGACGCAACAGAAATAAACACGAATTCAGATAAAAATCAATGTGGCATGTTTTCATTTTGCTATTAAAAGGCAAAGGCAGTAAAGATTTAAGAAATGGCAGAACATGCACATCCAGGCGACCCGGTCTGTTCTCATGCAGCTAATCTGTGAAGGCTCCAGTGATGGAACAGTTTTAGCTCAAATGTTTTTATATCACAATGAGAAGCACATTACTTTGCCTTGAGGATTTCAGTATTTAATCACCATCACAGTTTCACCCCCACACCTTTTACCAGGTACTTGAACTGGGCCAGAATCAGGAAACGTAGAGTTGCCAGGACCCATGACTGAGAAACCCAAAGAATGATGTGCAAATCCAATCCGCTGTAGCATCTCTGCATGTTCCTATTAAAGGTAAAGGTGGTAAAGAGCGCCTTGGAGAGCAGCAGAATGTACCGAGGTGCTGGTTGAACAAATCACTCTGTAAATGATGTGCAGACACGTTAAAGATCGTTTCCTCTGTAACTAATACTTTACTGTATGTTGTGTGGTTAAAATGTCACCGAGTAGATAAAAATAACTCAGACCCGTACACTAGGAGCTATAACAGCACATGGATCACATCCCTCAATGACGTTATTATGACAAATATATATTAACTCAAGTAGTAGCACAAGAAAACAAGTAAATTACATATATTAAAACCTCGGAGGTGGAAGTGGATGACTAAGAATTGCATAGTGACTGCCTATAGGTGGTCTGCATGGCACCGTTTTAAAATCCGCTTTGCTGCAGGAAACAACAGCAACAACCTCCAAGCTAGCGCGCTACCACACTGAAGAGGTTACGGAGGATTTTGATGGTGCAGTAAGTTAGCCCCGCTGCTCTCTTATGGTGGATATTAATCCCAGTGCTTGTCCACCTGCATCGTTGTTCCACCGCAACAACCCACCACCATTTTGAGGGAACATCTAACTTACGTCCTTCACTCAGCTCTGATTATTTATGCAACTGACTAATTAAGTCGAGTGCGTAAGGCCGGCTACAAACTGTTAGCTTCATGTGCGACATGAATCCTAAAACTTTGGGCACGACATGAAGTTTGCTGTGTGTTGATTGCACGATGAATACGTGAGCTGAAAGGCAGCCTGCGACGTAGGTGAATGAACGGAGCCCTCGGCCTCGTGGAATTTATGTGTTTGGAGAGAAATCACAAAAAAGGAGAAGGAGGAGAATGTGGACCCGGTCGTGGCTCAGAAAGAGAGGCCAACTTGGGATGCCAGTGTTGCCAGTGTCGCGCTGATCAGTCCATCATGTCATCCTGCATTTCTATTGGTTGGTTAGCTGACGTAGGTCGCAGCAGCAGTCACACTGTGAGATGATCAGCCCACATCTCTGACACTGTCAGAGTTTTATCGCAGGTTGTCTTTGGTCAGAAGACCACGACGACGGCCTTCCTTGAAGCTGCCTCACAGTGAGACGTAGGACCACCGATTCAGACCAAAGATATCGCCACGATTCTCTGATGATTGTTTTCTTTCATGTGGGACGGCCGAAAATCTCACAGTGTGTCGCTGAAGGGACGCTATACAAGCTAAAGCGAGCAATGTCTGCAAGGTCGTGGTCATTTCAGTGTTTGGGGACTTTAGACAGAATGGTTTCAGACAAATCTGAAAGCGAGAGCAGAAATCCTGGAGTAGCAGCTGGAGAGCGAACACAGAAACCTCAGCGGCAGGAGATGAGCTCAGACTGAAACACATGATGTTTGAGCTGCAGCAGCACATCTGAGTGCTGATTAAAAGGCCTGAGCAGGAGCAGAACCCAGGCAGAGGTTCACTAAGAAGTGTTTGGAGGAAAAGCTAAACAAAATCTGAATGAAACTAAAGAAACGTTGCCTCCAACTGAAAGAGATAATGTGATATACACACAGCAAAGTAAGTGCCCTGACCAAGAGAAACGTTAGACGTGATGTCATTTATAGGAAATAGCTTTTAGACAGAGACAGATGTAGACCACATGAGGACTTATGGCTTGTGGTCCACTTAGGAAATGTATCATGGAATATAAGCGTTGCAGAGTCATTCTAGTGAACACACCTGCACCTTTGTTTACAGAAGACGGAGCATCATTATCCAATAGGAAGTGTTCCTGCCTTTATAATCTGAGTGAGCCGTGTGGTGCACTTGGGCAGTTCAGTGGTTGTGCTTCCATTGCAGAGCGACTTAAATGAAATTTAAAAAGTGATTTTGCTGCTGATGTAGTGCAGAAACAGAGCTGCTGGTTGTTTGTAGCTCTCATGTATTGTTGTGGCGCTTTGCCTGACTTATTGACAGCTCGATGATACCGGCAGCACTTTGCTTTGTTGCCTATGATTCTGCTTAATGTTTGTGCTTTTTCAACCCACTTCTTTTTTTTTTTTTTCAAAGCAACGCCTTTGCCGTACTTTCCTCTCCTGAATTTGATAGATTCAGACGTTTCTTCCTTTGTTTTGACAGAAACTATTCTCAACCGGTAGAAACATCTTCTGTCATTTGGAGAAGAGCCATTAAAGAAGTAAGAGAGAGACTCTGAGTGTATGTCTGCAGATATTCAGCTGTTGAGAGAATGCAGAGCAGGAGGAGAGAACATGATCTGGTAACTAAGCACAAAGAGAAGAAATAGAAATAGATTGACTGTATGAAATAATAAAAACACCTCATTTGTTTCGCTGGTGCAGAAACAGAAGTGTAAAAGCATCAAGCTGGTTGTTCTGACAGCGACGTGCGACGCTGTAATTAATTCTTGTCATTTCTTGCACCTGACACACCAGAAGGTTCAAGAAATGATTACAGAATGCAATTTCCCCAAACAAATGAGATACCACCAACACTTTGGAGGTTTTGGCTGGTTTGTTTTTGAACTTTGGACGGAGAAGCTGTTTCTCTCTGCTTCTAATCTTTATGCTAAACTCAACAAATAGCCTTCTGGCATTCCAGCGATTTTAACGAACACAAAAACACGAGGCCGGCGTCGACCTTCTCGTCTCGCTTTTAAAATGATGGAAAATAAAGTGAGAGTGAACACAAACAGCTGTTCCTTCAGAGGCTGAGCTTTCTGGGTAGCTGGTGTGACTCCGGTGAAGGGGACGCCCTCGCCATCATTAACGGAGCACCTTGTGGAGCCTCACGTTTGACCTCCGGCGTCCACCTTGATGCTTGAGGTGGAGCTGCAGTCTGGCAGTTTGAGAAATTTCTCCAGCAGGTGCTGCTGAAATATGGACCCTCGGTGGAGTTTAAGCCAGTTACTTATGAATGTGACAAATTACCTTTAGAGGCGTCTTGGTCGCCTACACATTGCTCAACACGTAGGGCGGCAGCAGCAGCGAGTCGATAGCGGCCTCGGAGGGGGACGACGGCCGTGACCTTGCTGTTTGTACTTAATGGCCGTTCCAGAGGTCACGAGTCAAAGCTCACGCACAAGCAAACACCTGAGAGTCGTGCTGGAGCAAAGGTTGAATGGACGTGAGTCTGAGCACACAGCAGCAGCTTCAGTGTCACATACATAGTATTCGCTGCATGTCTTTCTATTAGTGCTTTAATGTTGTTTGCCTTCCAGCCCATTAGAGCACCGAAACCCTGCAAAGTCCCTGAAGTCAGGAGTGATGCTGCCCTCCTCACACCCTGCAGAGCGCATAAGCCAAACCGAACTTTAACTGTATTTCTGATACACAGGTTCATATCAGTGCAAAAAAAAAAACAAAAACAATAAAAAACAGTGAAGATAGAGACACTGCAGATTCTAACTGAAAAAAAATCACGGCCAATAAAAGGTGAGCTGCAGAATAATACGAGATTGTGTTCAAGTCTTTGATATAAACAAGAATCAGTTCAATATCAAGAACATCCGGTGCAACACGATACAACAGAAAGTGACAGAAGCCGACAGAAAGAAGCTGAAATACAAAAGTAAAATAAAAAGAGTCTGACTTTGACCGTGTGAAATGAACGTCAGTGCTGCTATTATGTGGGGTGACCAGCATGAAGGACATTTTACTTTATTTTATTTTCTAGAATCAAGTGTTTTTTAGCTCATTGCACTGAAGCGTAGCTGAGAAAGCAGCCTGGAAATATTTCCACTCATTGTGTATGCGCAACTTGGCTTAGCCAGGGGCTAACCTAGATGTGGTGTACATTTTAGTGTTAAGAAGTCTGTATTTGCTGTGGATAAGTGCCAGCATGTGTCTCTATTATCAAAGGCAAATCTTCAAAGAATAAAGACAGACACCGTATCCCAGCGGCTTAGTGTCAGAGCCTTCAGTCCCTGTCAGCCCATGTGAAAACACTTGGAATAACATCGCTTCAGTCCCACCTTGTTAGCAGAAAAAAAGAAACAGATATATTAGCATTAATCTGATGAAATGCAGTAATACTACAGAGACCGCGACGCCGCTAAAGAGCAAATGAGATCTCCGAAAGCAGGAAGATGTGATTTTGCAATACAGAATACGAGTGTCAAATATTTTCTCGTGTAACATCTCCAGTGGCAATTATGTGTATTTTTAGGTGAAGGAGCAGTTTTTTTATTTATTTTTTTTCACAAGTGGCCGTCATTATCTCGCACAACTTCTCGACTGGGTTGTCAGTCTTCATAAATTGCAGCTTATCTCCCGAGAAGCTGCTCTCGCTGCTTGATTGACACGAATAAAAAAAAAAGAGAGAAACAAACACGCTGTGGCTCGACTGTTAACTTTTATGTGGATGTTTAGCTTTTATGCATTATTTACTGTACACTGGAAGCACGGCGGTTTCCCCGACGACGACGGTGACATAAACCCTCGGAGGTACGGCAAAATGATTTAATCGCTGAAGTAAACAAAAGAAAGCTGAAACCCCATTTACACCTGGTATGAAGACATATTTAGACGGTTAATTTGGATCGGCAAAGAAAAAAATAAAAATCACATCATTGCAAGGTGTGAGTACGTTCTGAACATATGGGGATCAGGATGTGCAAGATCCATCCATCCATCATCTCTACACCTTCATCCTCACCAGGGTCATGGGGGGCTGGAGTCTATCCCAGCTGACTCAGGGTGAAGGCAGGTTCACCTGGACAGGTAACCAGTCTATCACAGGGCTACACTTAGAGACAGACAACCAAGCACACTCACATTCACACCTACAGACAGTATACAATCACCAATTAACCTCAGCCGGAGAAGCCAAAGAGAACATAGACACTCCACACCAGGATGCGAACCCTCGACCTTCTAGCTGTGAGGCAACGATGCTAACCACCAAGCTACCTTGCTGCTAGCTCAAGCAAGAACAGTTAAAGCTGTAAGTAGCAGCAGGGGCAGGCTGCGAAATGTCTGACATTAGTTTGTGTTCTCTCCTAACCGAAGCTTGCATGCTGTGATCTGATCTGGACACAATTATATCCATAATCTATTAATTATTAATCAGATAACAGGATGCATGTAAATACCAGCTGTACATGTAAGCACCAGGGGATTGGATATCATTGTTCAGATTCACATCACATTTCATTTTAGCCAACATCTGTCTTAAAGTCTGTGTGAAAGTTGTTCTACTGCAACGGTTTTCTGAGTTTAACGAATCCTAAGATATGCCCGGCATGTTAACAAGGTGTTTGTAGCAGCCGGAGTCTTCCTTCATGTACTTTTTAGGCCAGTGCCCGCTACACGCATCATGTGATCGCAGAGCCGAGAAAAACTGCATGAAAATACAGCTCAAGTCTCGCCTCCTACTTCCTCAGCCCCGGGTTGTGGAGTTGGACCTCGACGCCACAATTACAGAACCCACTCCCGGAATTGGTAAATCACAAGCGTGCCGTGGAAAGTGCACAGCTATAAATATTCTCTCAGGTTTTAATTAGGCTTTGATCTCGTTAACAGTCAGGAAAAGTGATGTGGCAACTTACACACATCTGACCGCTTCCACCATGTAGCTGTGAGGAGAGGTAACCTCTCCTGAGAGAAAGAAGGAGTGGATCTTATTTTTTCTTTCCATTTCCTGCATGAGTGGATCTGAGTGCCGGCTTTGGTCTGCTTTTGTCTCCTCTCTCTGCTGTTTCTCTCATCTGCTCCCTGCCTTACGCTTGACATTTCTTCTCCATATAGGTCAGTCACCATAGGAGGCGAAGGAAGAAAGAATTAAAAAAGAAAAAAAAACAAAACAAAAAAAAACCAGGGGAGACAACTATTTAGGCAACCTGTGATTTTACGTGACACCAAAGAAAACACGCCAATTGCCTTCTGCTCAGAGGACAATCTATACTGCATTTTATTCTCTCTCCCCCGCAACCCCCCGTGTTGGTTGAGGAAAAAACAAAAAGAAATGAAAGATAGGAGCACACAGAGGCTTCTTGATTACACAGAGGTGTCTTTTAATAGAACAGGAAGTGAAACGAAGACCAGATCCAATGTGATTAGTGGCATGTTCATTGAGAGCTGGCAAGTGAAGAAAATACCTGTTTTGGAACTAATGGGAGGAGGCTTCATGAATTTTAAGTGTCTGTGAGGAAAAAATGACAACAGACAGACAGGAGGAGTGAGGAGAGCAGATCAGTTCTGCACCCTCTCAATCATCCAGCTGTGAAGTCAAACACCAGCGCCTAGAGATAGAGTCATTTGTAAGATAAATAAAGCTAGACGCGGCGGCCTGGCCTCTTGAACTAGACAGAGGAAGAGTTGCTGGGCGTCTCTCTGTCATCTGTCGCAGGGCCGAAGCTCAGCCTAGAAACTATCAGGAAGATGATGTGTCTCTGGAGACAGCGACGCCTGGGGAAAGAGGCGGCTCTTAATCATCTGAGACCCACTTCTCTGGCGTTTCTCTCATTGTTGCAGAGCACTCTAACTTATGCACACATACCGCATCGCCCCGTAAGGCTATTTGCATACTTGCAAATCCTTACAAAATGCAATTCTGAGCTCCCATTTGCTTTGGACTTTGAGACAGCGGCATCTCTAAACTGAGCGCGTTGGCTGTTTCCTTTAGCGACTGTGCAGCGGCTGTTATTAGACACTGTAATAATTCTCTGAACAAGGCAAAGGCCTAATTAGAGATGTGAGTTCAAACATGGCTCATCTCTTCAAATAGAGTCTGGCATGCTCGAGCGGAGAATGACAGAGGGAATCCATCTCCAGTCATCTCCCCTCCTCCCCCCTACCCTCCATTAGGTCTGTATGGGAGCAGCAGCAGCCACTCTGGGCTATTTCAGCTGCAGAGAGCAGCCAGGAGGACCATCATTTGTTACCAGTCAGTCAAGAGACTCCAGACCACAGTGAGACAGGAGGTGAGGTGGTATGACCTCCAGCAAATCTGACAGACACCAACTGTGAGAGAAATTAGATATGATCTGTGATCAATAAGGAGCATGCGCCTAAACTGTCCGTGAGCACCGTAATGTACTGAGAGAGCGAGTCTATCAGGACTACATCTGTACTCGCAGCTGCCCTCTATGATTCCTTTGGTTCCCTGATCAAAGTTATTGACAGGATTCCTGTTCGTTGGGCTTCGTGGGTGCTGCCGTTCAGCTGCTATCAATATTTTAACTAATGCAGTTTATTAGACATATGGCAAACGTTTACTGCAGCGGATGAGAAAATGGGGTCGCCGCACTCTTCAAGTGTCACCTGCAGGGAAACAGCAACGGTGGCAGGCTGCCATGACAGGTCAGGATGCCCCAACCCACCAGAGGGATCTGGCTGGCATTTGTTCCACTACAAATTAATACAAAATCTAGGTTTAACCATGTTTGCATGCCAAGGTAGCTGAAATGAAGTCGATTGAAGTGATTCAGTCTATCTATGGATCCGTCTGTTTCTAGGCTACCAGCACATATTATGTCCATTTTCACAGATTTATGAAGCGTCTGCTGTTTGTGACGTGTCAGTGATTTGCTTCTGGTCACATACAGACCGCCGGATGTGGTCTGTAGAAGCTACAACCTTGTCCAGAGTCTATTTTAAGCATTTGGTTTAATATATTCTGTCTCCAAGATACTATCTGCACAATGTCAGTATTTATTTTTTTAAATACAGAATGTGCCGGCAGCAGCCCGAGTCCATCCTCATTCATGATCTTGTTTTCACAGTTTTGGCCTATTGGTGGCAGTAAGTCACCAGAAACAGACGTCTGCTCAGTCACTGAGCATCAAGGATAAGTATAGGACAACCAGTATCTCTCTCTCTCACACACATACTCACACACACTTACAGGAAAATGACGAGTATAAGAGAAAGCAAAAAAAAATAAAAAATCTGCATTCACCGTCAGTTTAGGGACTCAATTAATACCGGCTGAGATGAAGCCCCTCTCAAATGCTAACCTGTTAAGCAAACAATCAATGGGTGAATGTGGGAAGGGAGAACGCTGCCCTCATTTCGGCTTGTTTGGGAAAACAAGGGGATTCAATAAAGGCCCCAGACACAAGGTGGAACTGCAATTAATATTCCTGTGCTGAGAAGTGGGCTTGATTTTAGGCAGGTCACGAGGACCTGCTGGCCGCCTCGCTCTCCCACACACTCCCTCTCTCTCTCTCTCTCTCTCTGCTCCACACAAGTCAGATAATTACCTATTTAGATTTCACCCTGACAGCCTTTCTACTGCGAGTGAAGAAGAGCCTCAGTGTGTGAATGATAGTGAGCGGGTAGGCCGAGGAGGAGGACGAGGAGGAGGAGGGCCGAGTCAGATGCAGTAATAAACTCTGGGAAAAAATTAATATGCCATTGTTCAACACATGTAAGCGATGACTGTGTGTCGTCGCCGAGGTGTTTCCTACGTAGCTGAGAAATTAAATTTTAAGCTTGCCAGCACTTTAGAGGACATTTGTTTTGCCGCTAACAGACAGCTAACAGATGTACTTTGATGAGTGGAGCCCAAGCCAGAGCAATTGGATGTTGATGTCCTTTGGCTGATTCATCTAAATCAGTGGTAAAAGAGGGGACATTTGTTTTCAGTGGAGAGGGCTATTTATCAAGAGTGATTGATATCCGGCAACACTGGACTGCCTCGGGCTGCACTCATCCATCCGGTGCCAATCACGGAGGTTTGCCAGAGAAATTCACAGCACCTTCAGCACCGCTCTAACAGTCCAAGCACACGCCGGGGACTTCATCGTTACACAACTTTTCTTACGGAGCTTAAAAATAGTGACACATAGCCGCCATTTACGCGTGCATTTGCGGTCGATGGTGGAATAATATGTTTTCAAAATGCTCCAAGCATTAAAGCTGGAGTAGGCAGTATTTTCTTTGTGCCATTATTGTGCAAAAATGACATAAATCAAAAGGAAACTAGACTGTTGCACCTCCTCCTGGCTCCATTTTCAGGAATCAGAAAGTCTAGCCTGTGACAGAGGGTTCCAGCCAATCACAGGGCTTTTTACCGATCAGGTGACATCGTATAAACTATTCTAGGTTAGATGGAAAACTATCACTTCTTTTCTGTTGTTGCCTGCAGTCATATGCTATGCTGTAAGCTGCACCACTGAAAGCTAATCCCAGGATCACGTCGTGTGTTTTGAAACCTTTTTTCTTTATAAACTGGTCAGTTCAACATCAGTCACTTCAGGAAACGGATCCGGCCACAATGGCTGCTCCCATGCTGGCCGTGTCGCCGACCACCTGCTATTAACCGAGGAAGAAAAAGAAGAAAAGAGCTTTGTGTGTGCTTTTAAGATTCTCCCCGTGTGCGCTGTGTTCTCCGGTGTTACCTGCCGTGGTCATTTGTGTTTTTCTCAGCTTGGACTGAGGCCAGGTGTGTCCGCTGTGCTGCACATGTGTCTAGAAGTTGTTCCGCTGAAGGTCTGAAGGTGGTCGACATCTACGTCTGATACAGCTGTTGTTCTTCCAGGAGTCTTATCTTAGTTGGAGCTCCTCTGGTTTGGTGTTTTAGGTGTTCTATGCTCTGTTATTTCACATCACATTCCTGCTCTCTGTTTTCACGCAAGTCAGTTAGAAATATAAAAATATCATCTTTCTCTCACATTTTATTTATTTATGAAAGCATATATATCAACTCTTTAACTCTTTTGAAGCTCTCTGGCTTGTGTGTCTGTCTCTGTATGTTCTGTATATAACAAGGAAATGAACAAATATACAGAGCTTTAAAAAAAACAACAAAAAAAAAAACAACAACTCGGATCCTTTTGCCCCTTAAGACCAACAATATAGTCATTGTTATGGATGCAGACTTAACATGGACCAAATGAAAGTGTGTGCTTGTTGCATTGATTAGAGCTTAGGATAAGAAGGGATTACATCTCTGGGGGACTCCTGAATTGATTTTCGCCTTCATTGTGTGTGTTGTTAATGACTGAGGACCTTCAGTTTGTCAGTAAAATAAAACTCAGGGAGGTTACAGAATTAAAACTTATGTGGAAGGTTTGTGTTTGTTCTGCAGCAGGATGCTCAGCCCTGTATATGTGATGTGATATGTTTTATGTTATGGAGTTAAACCTAAACTTTGATGTTTTTCTGTCTTTAATGAAGCGCCTACGTTACCCCAAACCACCATCTCTCCCTTAACCCAGTTAAATCTTACTATAGTTTCCGCACATAAACAAACTTAGCAGCAGCAGCAGCAGCAGTGAGGCGTCTGAGGGCTTTAAGATGCTGACAACGCGATCGCTGCATTCCAGGGATGAGTCCTGGTTGGATCTAATTACACATCATCCATCCGCTTTCTCTTTTAATTTCCTGTCACCTGTCTGGTATCGCTTGGATGGAAGATGCTAAAAAAATAAAAAAAAGCATGACAGACACCTTTTCATTACATTGCAGGGCATTCTTTAAAACAATCACTTGCTGTTGAACATTTAAGTCAGGTTTTAGAATTTAGAATATTTCAGGGTGACTCAACACGATGCACACTTGAGCTCTGAATAACACATCAAGTGCATTTCCATCCCTGCATAACGCTCACAAAGCTTGTTTTCTCGCTTGCAGTCTTCTTTTGTCCTTCCTGTGTTGGGGCATTCCAGTATGTCACATTGCTGCACATATTTTATTCTATTATTATTATTATTATTATTCATCTTTTCATGGGACAACACTGAAGAAATGACACTTTGCTGCCATGTAAAGCAGTCAGTGTACAGCTGATATAAGAGCATAAATTTACTCAATACAAATACATTAATGTCTAAACCGCTGGCGACAGAAGTGAGTCCACCTCCCTGGTGTCATGTGACTCGTTAGTGTCACCAGGTCTCAGGTGTGAATGGGGAGCAGGTGTGGTGTTATCGCTCTCACACTCCCCCACGCTGGTCATTCTGTGTTTGACGTGTTCCTGCCACCTGTAGATCCGATGACTAACGTGATCATCAGCAGCCGGACGGGCGATCATGTGTGTCCTTGTGCATGCACATGAGATGAAGCTGAAAGCTCCACAGCGCTACCGGAGGCCAAAAGCTCCACAGGGAGCCTTCACTAAAACATTCCCACCACTGACAGGCCAGACTGTTTTACTCACATGGTCCAGGGCAGATCATGTAAAATGCAAAGAACAAAGAGGGAGACAGAATAGATTTTCTATTAACAACCCGAGCACAAATCACTCCTGGGATCTTTTGGCATAGTTTCAATGCAACGAGCATGCAACAGTAAATTTGATCATTATTGTCAAATAATGTGAGCTGGCTGCTGTTTAACAGAAATCATTTTACATTCAGCATAAATAAGTATCTGGGAGAAAACAAACATTTAAGCCTATTAGCTGTATCTCTGAAATGATACCACACACTGAGAAATAAACAAATGCAATAACTCCCACCACCATCACTGCAGGAATAATCCTCCCAGTTCAGTTTTTATAAGGTGCTTTTTTCAGTTAAGTTCAAATTGTGGACACATAATAAATGTTGGCTAAAGATCCTCTTGGACTGTGGGCCAGGGACTTAGCTATGCCTCTTATTGCTGTTTTTGATAGCGTGCAGCTGATTAATATACAGTCGCTTTTCATAAAAAATAGATTTAACTGCAGCCATCAAGTTTGCATGAAGCATGTTGAGAAGCGACTGCAGGCAGTGGACGGCCCAGTGGGTCCGACTGACTGTCTTCTCTGATAAAGAGATGCATGAAAGATGGATAAACAAGCTGGAAGTGCCAGTGGAGCTGTATCATGGCTCTTCTGATATGATCTAAAATTCTAAAAGATTATGTTTCATACAGTGATGATATAAAAATTGGCTTTTTATCCAGAATTTTTTATGGTTGTGGCTGTAATACAATCAGACGTGTAGGACCGGGGCCAGCAGTACTGTGTTGGCTGAGTCCATAGAGAGGTTCCTTCAGTTTTGTCTGAATGTTACAGATTCCTTAATTTTTAGTATTTACCTTGAACCACTGCTTATGATAAATTCAGTGACACCATCAGCCTTTTCACACCTGAACATGCCAACATTAGGGGACTGTACAGGGGTTTGGAAACCAAAATTTAAGATAAGATTTTTACAACATCTGAAAAAAAAAGACAGAAATACACAAACTATATCCATCAACAACATTTACAGCAGCTCCTTATTGCCTCAGCATGCAGGATTTCAAAGTAAAGAAACAATAAATAAATAAAACACAAAAACATTTCCTTCAATTTAAAGATTTTCAGTCCATATTCATCGCTTCAAAATCGGGTCTCAGAGGCCTCACATGTCTCACCCATCCCTCCCACAGAGGAGTCCTTCTTCAGGTTTACAGTGGAGGGTGTTCTTTCCATCCTATAAATTCCCATGGTTATATCTATCCATCTGGCACACATTTCCATCCCTGACACTGTTGTTGAAGATCATTAATATAAAAAAAAATAGAGGACCCAGTAGTAATCCCTGATGTACACCCATTGGACACCTCATAGACAGAGCACTCAACCTTGTTGTTTGTCCACTGGTTGCTCAGTCCAACTTTCCACTCACTCTCAACACACAACAACTAATAACACCAGCTATAAGATGCTCCCCAGCGATTAGCATTTAGCTGCATTACACAACAACGATCTAATTCCAGCATCGAAAAGCCACAAATGGAGGCAATAACTGCATTGACCCCACTTCATCATGCACAAGAAGAGAACCCCAACAAAGTTAACACGGTGCTGTGGTGTATTGCGGTTCACCAGTGTTGAGTAAATGAAATTAAATTCTCTCCTCTCCTCTCATCCACTATCACAGGAAAGAGAAACCACGCTGGATGTTTTTTCATCTCCCGTGACAGAAAATAGCTCCCAGGCATAGGATTCAATACCGCTACACAACTATGTAGCGCGCTGAACAATTTATTTACCAGACAAGACGGTTTCCATACTGCAGAGACAAGAGAAATAAACGGTGTGGCCTCCACGGCGCCCGTATGCTGGAGATTTGCTTCTTTTATTTCCATTGAAGCTGCATATTTTCTCTTAGAACAACATTTTAATGAGGTATTCTTTCAACATCTACTTTCACCGCAGGTTGCCTTTGAAAACCTTGAGTTGCATATGGTGTTTATGCTCTTGTGATTGGTCATTCAAGGTTTTGCGTGATGCACTTGATTGTCTATGCAGATTAGACCTGACAAAGGGGCACCTCACGAAGCCATTCTCATATTTTTGTGTATCCGTCATGTCGCAAGTTTCGTCTTTCCTTGGAGTATGCAAACAGCATTCATCCCTTGATAAAATGAGTCAGGCATTATCCGGGTAGAAAAACAAACAGTGAGCGGGTAATTCTCTTTGCACTGCCTGTATCCAAACATAAAACAAACAAAAGGAAGGAATTACCTGCTCAGACTCCACACACCGACACCCTGCACCCATTATTGCGGTGGCATGGTTGTTTTGTGTCTGAAAATTGACATGAAACAACATGTTTATCCTGCCAGTGTGGTGCATTTTTAGCGTCCCGAGCTGAATTAAGAGAAGCGATCGAACTACAATATTGTTTCTGTATTACAATGGTCTCCCACGGAGTTGGAAATGATACGAGTTTTTTTTTGTGTGTTTTATGCTAAAAATAAAGAAAAAAGACATCGGAGCATCTTCTCACTTGTGCCGTCCAGAGTGAACTCTCAGCGTTCCTGCTGAGAGACAAGGTTATGTTGTTCATTTTATCCATTATTAAGATCTGCCAAGAAGTTGTTTTGGAAGTCTTCCAGCAGTGTAGACACTAATCTTATAAATTCCACCCAGCTACTTTTGGTTTCAGCGTTCCCACCGTGAACCCACCTGCAAATCAGAAACATCTGCCGTAATTCTATTAAAAGCTCGTACTTAGCAACACAGCTGTGTCGCGCAGTTTGTTGTGGCTCATTCAGACTGAATGAATCTAACAAGCAACATCTGCCCGATTCTACATTTGCTTGCATTTTAATGTGCTAATAGTTCCATTCGATCCCACATTACATTAGCTTAGCGCGCCATGCCTCAAAGTCAATGGGACACAAACGCTGAGACGGAGCGGCGGTAATGGCACATGCACCGCACCTACAGCTCCCCTTCAGTGTCCTTGGTATGACATCTGTTTACTCCTGGATCACAATGGCACGCTTTTACATTATACGAGCGTAATTAACAGTATAAGTGTGCATGAGGGAGCGCTGATATATTTTATTCAGATAATCATGAGGAGGGAAACTTTCAAGGACTTCCGCTGAGCTTCGTCGTTATATTATCAGTGTATTGCTCTACAGCTGTCCTTACGCCTCCACGCCGGTAATTTATTTGCTGCGAATTTTGCTCATTCCTACAAGAGGCTACATTTCTCCGGGTGCATTGTAATGACATATCACTTCTCTTTATTGCAGAGTAGATTAATTCAAATATGTACTATCTGCGAAGCACCTTGCCTCACAGATCTTCTGCAGTTTCTGCTTGAATTAGGCTTTCTGCATGGTTTTGATGTCTCCAGGGTGTCTCTCTACTCGTTTGCAACCTACCTTGAATTAATCCAAGTAACATAACGCGGTTGTTTTTTTTTTTCTACTGACCTGGCGATGATCACAACAGCCTCAGCTCTACTGGGAGGAGGTTTCACTGTGTTTCCTGTCTGTTTCTAATAATAACGTGAGTCTAATTGTGTCTTTAAAAAGTTCTGCCACACGAGAAACAAACTGGCTCCAAGAAAAGTGATTATATGACGCCAGTATCTCAAGGAAGACATAAACAGTGTCAGCCTGGCTTGTAATCACTGTGCAGGGAATACATATGATGCATGTTTATGTGTTTCTTTTAAAGGGAAAACAAGCTTTCAAACAACTATGAAAATTAACTATCAGTCACATATGAAACACTGTACAGTATATTTATGATATTCAGGTGCTTCTGTGCTGTGAAAACTAATCTAGTTTTATTCACACAGAATGATTATTAATAGCCCACGAACCAGACGCTGTGGACAGTGGCTTTTTATTTCTGCGTCTGGGGATGGATGAAGCTATTCAGCTGAATATTGAGCTGGAAGTGGTGAACGCACAAGCAACAGAAAACAGTGTTTGTTGGATGGAGGAGCCCTGCAGTAACAGGTGGTGTCGGTACTGACACTCTGGCCGGCAGAGAAAAGACACAGAACGACTGGTCCAGCTGCACAGCGTTCTCATCTGTTCTTCTGAAACGCTGCTGCAGATGCTGCCGGCGCAAAGTGAATCACTAATGAACACAGTCAACAGATTGATGCTGTTTTCCTCAACTTCTGACTGCCATCCTCAGGTAGCACATTAGAACATATGACAGGTGGTAACGAGAGCTCCGATTGCCTTAATGTAGGTGTGATGCTCACTGATCAGCCACAATATTGGAAGCATTAAATGTGACAGGCGACGTGAGCAACGCTGATTATCGTGATGCTGTGACTTCTGTCTGTGGGTGCGACGTGCCGGGCAGCAGGTGAACAGTCGGCTCCTGAAGCTGATGTGTTGCAAGCAGGAAAAACGGACGATTGACTGTGACAAGGCTAAACTACGACGGCCAGAGGACCCGGTCGGAGCGTCTTCCTCTTTCCTTCACCACTGCAAACAAACGTCGTGATGAACATGACAAAGAATTCAAGGTGTTGACGTGGCCTCCTCGTGTCTTAATCCAATTGTGTGTCAGAGTGATGTGATGGAAAAAAAATAAATCATTGAGCTTCTATCTCACAACCTGGATGATCTCTTGCTCATGTCTCGGCGCCTGAGACACCTTCAGAGGTCTTGTGGAGCCCACGTCACATCGGATCAGAGCTTCTTCAGGTGATTGTGTGAAGGTTACACCACCTGCTAATACCACCTACAGGCTAAAACATTTGGCAGGAACCACTCAGCCTCACGATTTTCATTTAAATTGACCTTTCTGCTGCGGTTGTATCTCGTTGCTGCAAACCAGTATTTAACTCGACTGCTGCTTCCACATACAGGCCAGATGACACAGTGGAGATAATTCATGGCCGTTCATATGCCGGAGTCACAGAAGACTGGACGCTGGGCTGATGCAATGCTCCGGTTTATCTCTGTACATGAGATTCATCTTGCAAATTTAGTTTTAAGTTTGCTTTTTGCATTAAGCTGGTGAGCAAAGTCTTTGTTCTGCAGAGAACAGCGACAAAAGAAACGTGTTTACAGAATAGTTCTCACTGATGTTTAATCTTCATGTAAACCAAGACGCCTCATCTGGAGCTGTCCACGGTCCTGAAACAACAAACTCCAACAGAAAAAATCACAGTGTATTGAGGCCCAAAGACACATCCATCCATCCATCCATCCATCCATC
>NW_007579236.1:0-1710 GCF_000690725.1 Stegastes partitus
ACTGACAGCTCGCCCTGTCGGACGGATTAACTCAGCTGAACTCCTGTGTGACCTCCCAGGACCCCGTCTGTTATCTGCAGTTGCCATGATGCTGCACTCGGTCCACGGCCAGTGTGGAGGAATGGCCCTCGTGCACTCTGTCTGATACTAGGAAGACACCCACTAGCTTCCCACTCAGCACTGAGTCATAACAGGATAGCACGGAAGGCAGCTCACATAGCTGGAGGGAGGCAGCTGGCTTTTTTTATCAGGGTTCAAACGAGACAGTAATTCATCAAGCGCTATATTTGTTGAACAATGCTATCTGCTTGTGCGTGTGCATCCATACAGTGGCAGTAGTGCGTAGCTACTGCACATGTTGAGCGCATGCAGCTTATGCAAGGATGACAAGAACTGTATCAGGTTAGATTTCCTTACAGTCAGTATTCAGATACTTAAGCAGTAATACCAATATAGGAATGTAAAAACTCTCCCTTATGAGTCAAAGTGCTGCATGAAATTATCAGCAATATGTAGTTGGAGTATTGAAGGAAAAGTCCTGGTTTGGTTCCTCTGACTGATTGTTAGATTATTAAAAGTGAGGCATCAGTGTGTCGACAGCATGTTACTGTTGTAGCTGCTGCAGGTTTGAACTAGTTTGAATAGAGTTTTATTATCAGGGACTGCAGATAAATCTGAGGGCTTATCACATGATTAACGGGAGAGGAAAGAAGAAAAAATGGAGTTCTGATACACAGATCTGTTTTCAGTTTTTCCTTGATTTCTGATTGAGACGTTAAATCGTTTGAACATTTATTGAAATTAAACCATGTTTTGGATTGAAAATTCACGATTTGCTGGAGCTGTTACCAACTCAGAGACATCTGAGATACACGGTGCTCTTTGTAAGAAGCCAGAAAGGCTGGAAACCACTGGTTTAATCTTTAACAATCTGTTGTATTTTAAAAGCCATTTTATAAAATCTTCATCATAAAACTAGGTAAAGCTGTCAGATTAATGTAGAAGGAGCCATTTTCCCTCTGAAACCTTGTGAAGTGGAAAGAGAACGTAGCATGGAAATACTCGAGTAGAGCACAAGTACCTCAACGTAAATGTACTTAGTTACTCTCCACCACTGGTTGAGAGTTGTAGTGTGAGAGCTGAATTCTCCTGTAATATAATATCACATTTGACCTGAGTGATACATGAGAGTCCCGAGAACCAGTAAATCAGAAGTTCAAATGCAGACGGGAAATGTGTCACCCTGATACAGTAGATTGTGGCTCCCTCCAAGCCGGACCCTCGCCAGGAAAGTGTAAAAGACAAAATGCAGTGATTGAATGACCCACTGTAGAAACAGACCCACAGGATCATCTGTTACGCATAAATTCTCTGGTTGAATTGACAAATAACCCTTGAGACTGAACCAACTTTACTGTGAGATTCCCTGAGAAAGTCCCTCGTCTTGTTCTGGGCTCACTGCTCACTAACATCTAATTTGATTCCCTGTGACATGCTGTCTACCAGGGCCAAGTCCTGTGTGTCCTGGAAGAGCTTCCATCCTGCCAGTATAGTGTGTGTGTGTGTGTGTGTGTGTGTGTGTGTGTGTGTGTGTGTGTGTGTGTGTGTGTGTGCGCGGCTGCCAAGTCCTCTACAGATCCCATATTCTGCTCACATGTTTCCTGTCCCAGACAACGACCGAGCCACAACCCCCTCAAAGTCTGTCTGTCT
>NW_007579236.1:1790-3447 GCF_000690725.1 Stegastes partitus
CAGGTGTGTACGACCTTCCCTGTAGGAGGAGATAGATTGTTAAAATGGTCAAAAATGGCCAAAAGTCAGCCAAATGCGGCAAAATTGTCACAGGGGTTTTTCAAAATGACATACTTCCTGTTGGGGTTAGGGTTTGGCGCTGATTGACTTTTTTGTGTGTCCTGACCTGCTACACATGCCCAGCGAATCTTGTAGCTGTAGGTGAAACGACCTTCCGACAACAGTCAGTTGAATGCAAATGCTCTGTTACTGTCTTGTCATTTGATTGTGTCGAACGAGGCTGTGGGGCTAAACTGCTGCATTCAAAGACTAACTGGAGAAAACTAAAGTCAGTGAAGCTTTCAAAGTCAACTGCATGTTTTGAGAATGTGACAATGACGCCACCAGTCAAACTTTTCATCCACAAAAGTCAGATCCAGCATATAAGGTGTTTAATGGTTAGCGGATCAAGCGGATGCTATTCTGTCTTACAACACGAAAAATGAGAGGAAACCATCGAGTGAATAAATAACAGAGCAGCCTGAGCAGATATGTAGTGCCAGATGAATTTGAAACAACTAAGCTTGGTCTTTACTGGTTTTGAAATCTTCATATGTTTTTCACATTTGAGCTGTGGATGTAACAACATTCCCAAGAATTGGAAATCACATACATTCTCTATTTCACTTTTCCCGCCCTTCATCTTGAATTTATCATTTTCACGTAAGCCCTTTGATTAATGAAGAAAAACAATTTCATTTAATTTAATAAAAACTATTTTTTCCATGTTCATTCCTACATGGCTATGTTGCAGCCACTGATGAATTGAACTGTTGATTTAGCTGGTCCATATATGATGATCTTCCATAACTCTGTTCGAATAGCTTCTTGCTATTAAGTTAGATTTATCTGAGACATTAACTTGAGACCCAGTGTCTCAGCTGTGACGTGAGAACGTGGATAAAGGAAAAAAGTCTGAAGTTGGAGATTGTTTCTGGGGAAGTTTAATGGTAATTTTCTATTATGGTTGATTTGTGTCCACATGGTGAGATGCAGCAACCAATGTGACCACCAGGTGGCCCTGTTGTGTCATGTGATAAACTGAAAACTAATGATAAAAATATATAGCATCCATCTATCCATCGTCTATACACTGCTTAATCCTCACGAGGGTCATGGGGGGCTGGAGTCTATCCCAGCTGAATTAGGGCGAAGGCAGGTTCACCTGGACAGGTCACCAGTCTATCACAGGGCCACACTTAGAGACAGACAACCAAGCACACTCACATTCACACCGATGGACAATTTAGAATCACCAATTAACCTCAACATGTTTTTGGACTGTATGGGAGGAAGCTGGAGAACCTGGAGAGAACCCATGCTGCACGGGGAGAACATGGAGACTCCACGCAGAAAGATCCTGGGTGTCCTCACCAGGACGCGAACCGGTGACCTTCTAGCTGCGACGCAACAGTTTTAACCACAGAGCCACCTTGCAGCCCATGTCAGAATGTGACAAACTAATGATAAAAATGTATTGCATTTGGATTTATGTTGTTATGTGTATATTTTGACATAGGGTGTGTGCGTGTGTGTGTGTGTGAGAGAGTGTGTGCAGGGCTCAGTGAACATCCACCTGTATGAAACCCCTCCCCAGCCACACAGGTGAGCTCCTGCC